>NC_134357.1:99881058-100141058 GCF_048569485.1 Anomaloglossus baeobatrachus | reverse complement strand
ACAGCCGGCTGCAGTGTTGTTGTTGTGCTCTCCCCGGACGGCTGATGGTGGCTGTCTTTCCCTGCACCTGTGACGATATTCTTGACTCCTGTGGTTGCCCACCGGTAGTCCGCTCCCCGGCGTATAGGTGCCGTAGGAGCCCGTTTTGCCTGCAGGCGCTGGCCCTTGGATCTCTAGCCTGTGGCCGTGGCTGTATATCCTCTCTGGGTGGACTGTTGCCTTCAATCGGGACTTGGTTGTTAGGAAACCCCTGGGGTTCCTGTCACATTCGGATTTGACTATTGACGGCGGCTCCAAGCCTGGTCGGGGTCCGATGGCCCTGCCTGTGTGCTTAGCTTCACTCCGTTCCCCGGTCCGGTACTGGTGGGCCGACGCCCGACCCCGGTCTTTACGGCTCTGCGGAGTTCCACCAACTCCTGCAGACGGCCACCACCGTCTGCCAACCTTGCTGTCAGTGCCTGGGCTCCTACCCAGACACCTGAATTGTTTACTCCTCTCACTTTCACCTCCAAAACTGATCTGACACTTTTCCCGCCTCCAGGCCTGTGAACTCCTCGGTGGGTGGGGCCAACCGCCTGGCTCCGCCCCACCTGGTGTGGACATCAGACCCTGGAGGGAGGCAACAAGGTTTTTTGATTGACTGTTGTAACTGCCTAGGGTGAGGGGTGTGTATGTTAGTATGTATGTGACTATCTGGCTAGTCCAGGGCGTCACAGAACCCAGAGACGGGTCGAATGACCTGAAGGATTTTAGATAACATCCTATAATCACCGTCTTTTGTTCTGTAATTAAGGCCATTACTGTCGCACCACAGGAGGTTGTTGTTTTCCATTGAGTTTAGCCATTTAGTTTCTAGTTAGTTGTATTCAGTTTATCGTATTTGATAATATAAAGACTAAGGGTCATTTGACCCTCTTTCGGGACTTCAGGGGAGAGCTTGAAATTTCTGGGACTTCTAGTTTTAATACCTGAGGCTAGTGAGAGGACAGGGTAAGCTTTCTGATAGGTTAGATAGGGAAGGCTAGGTAGAGCTGCTGGGGAAGTTATGTCCCTGTGCAGAACAAGCTGTTGCCCTGGTAACGGCAGGGCCAGACGGAGGCTCCTGGAGAGTAGAAAAACGTCAGTTTGGAGACCGGGCTCTGAGAGAGATGACGGACATGTAGCTGTGGCAGAGGTAGAAGGCATATCCCAGAGGGTTTTACGGTCCTAGGACTGAGGCATCTGTAGTGTTCATTGAGAGCAGCAGTCTAGGAGGATGTGAATGATTACCTTGAAGTGTAACTTACCATGTAAACACCTGGTAACAAGTTGATGCTAAGTAAATAAGGGCTGTTACTACAATGGAGTGCCACAACCCTAATTTAAGTAGGAGTGTCAAGGCACGTTACTGAGGACTAAACCCAGCAACGACTACCATGCCCTCATGTATCCCCCTTGCACCATCACTACATATGACATACATTTACGTCATGGATTGTATCTCTGCCTTTGATGTGGGCTCACATGCCAAGCCTACGTCTCACCCTGATCTGATCATCTGACATGTGCCTCTAACAACAGCCGCTGTTAACCGGTTAAATTCCGCTATCAATCTCTGACTGTGGGATTTAACATCTGCTGGCAGGAAGCTCGTCATTTCCAGCCCCCATCGGTGGCCGTGTGATGTGGTCGTGGAGCACCGATGAGTGATCATGACATTCGAGGGTCAGCTGCTGACCCTTGTGTCTGTTATGACAAACTTCCTGTGAATGCCAGCTGCAACCCAGTGTTCATGGAAAGTCAGTATTTCTGCTGTACTGATCACTATAATGTTTGGTATATTTCTTTGACTTTTGTAGTGATCATCCCTTAAAAGAACACTTCACAAAGTACTGGTGAAGGATGGCTCGGGGCTCTGCCGAGGCTGGGGGTTGTAGTTGTGTTGTCCCCGACCGGCTCACTTCATGAAACATGTGGGGATGCTGGTGCTGGTGTGGGACCTGCTGCCACAGGCTGTATTTCTGTTACCTTCATGGCAGCCTCCCTTCCCACCAAATTAGAGGCAGACTCCAGTTTTTCCTTCAACATTTGTACTTTAATAGCTTTATTAACACCTTCTTTTCCAGAGGAAAGGCACAATTTCTTCACTGGGCACGATATACATTTCCACACTATTCTCATCCGCCCAGCTGTCAGAGAGTTACACCGGCCTCCTGGATTACCAGCCCTTCTCCCTGTGGATACAGGTTCTCTGGCCATGCTGATCTCCCTCTTCCCGGGGTTCCTCAGCAATCCTACACGGTGGCGGTCCCTAGGACTTAGCCCCACACCTGCTGCGTCCGTGTCTTTATCCACCAGTCCTCAAGCCACAAGATGGCCTTCTACACATCAGGATCCGATTAGCCTCCACTCCAGTCTCCAGCAGCCTCTCACTCTACCTTGTCTTCTTCACTACTCTCATGAAAAACTACATCCTTCCCTTTTCTCACTTGTGCCCCTCCCCTATCTCCTCTGAGCTAATCCCTTTCCCCCCTGAACGCAACTATGGGGACACTGTGCCCTCTAGTGGTGAACTATGGAACTCCACCCCAACCCACCTTCCTACCAAAAAAAGAAGCCAGGTCGTCGGGTAGGTTTTGGGGCTACTGTCACCCCCTTACACTAGTACACTGAGAGACTTACAGTGGGTGTCCCATCTCATACATGTGTAGCATTTTCCCAGCTAGTGTGTTTGATAAATATTGGGTTTCTATACAAATGAATGGAGCTCTACACATTTGCAGTCACTTCTCCATTCACAGCACCCTGTCCTTGGGATAGATTTGGACATTCATTGCATAATATGTAAATATGCCATAAATGTTTAAGATTGGACAACCTATATAAGTGGGCCATGCACTGTTATTTCATACACATATCACAGTGAGTATATTTTGCTATGAATATTCCTTTAAATATGAAGGCTTTGTCCGGTCTCCAACCTTTGATGACGTATTTTTAGGGTCATCAATATGAGATTGTGGGGGGGGCCACAGATCAGCTGTTATAAGCCTCTGCGGTGGCTGGATGTAAACACATTCAGTAGAGCTGCACAACAATGCTACATTTAGTGTGTAGCAGTCGCTGCCGGCTGCTGCAGAACAGCTTTTTTCTTATTTTCTTGAATAAAACACCTACAGTAACAGTACCCGCTATGCATTGTATAAAGCTGTGCACTGCAGCTCCTTTCAATGTGTACTTTCAGCCGGAGCTTATAACAACTGATTGGCGGCGGTGTCCTACGGATAGGCTATCAATGTCTGGTGACCGGACAACTTCTTTAAATGATAATTTTACCATAATTTTTCAAAACTCATCTTTGTGCCATGATAGTGCCCAAGTAGTAGATGTGAGAACTATTCTATATAATCCCCCTAGTAAGTAACTTCAGAATATACTATTAATTGTTATTAAAATGTAAATATTATGGATATAGTAAATTAATTCGGGCCAATCACGCTGTTTGACCTTGAATCGTGGATTAATTTCTATCACATAGTATGTAACGACTGCTATGATTTCCATATTTCCACCATTATTGTAAAAGAGAAGAAGACCTTCATTTGCCCGGTGTCTATTCATGGCAGGCATAGTATTTATTATCACATTTCCATACAATAATTTGGCGGGATATGACGTTGTAACTTATCGCCATTCTTCAGCCTTCATGACACAGTCAATGACACAGTATTAAATAATAGAGATATAAATATGTATACCCAAACTGTGTCATTGACCTACACAAAGAGTTCCCGCCATCCAAGAATTGTGATGCAGTTTCCATCTCTGGAGTCTAAATCTTCCTGCAATGAATTGCAAGTAACACCTGTCGGAGGGTTTTTAGACTTGATCTCTGGCAGTCGCTCACTGCACCCTTTACTAGCCGGCAATGGCTGGAATAAATCTCTGCCACGGATGTGATTACTCCGATGGTTACTGCCACAGAGGTGAGTAAATAAAATATGGTTCATATTGGTAAAATATTCTGTAAGGACGGGCTGACACCCTGGCATTATGTTTGTGCTCCTATAAGTCGGATGTGCAAAGGTAATGAAAGAAAATGTGTTACAGGGCATGGGTGTAACTATAAGTTCACCGGCTCCAATCACAACTGGACCGTGACCCGTATGAAAAGGCCATTACTATTAAAGACCTCTAATAATTGGGGGTCCCATTCATCTTTTGCATCAGGTCCCATAAGATTCAAGATTCAAGTGATGCATCACTGTTAAAGGGGATGTGTCAACTAATTCTACCCTAAAGGCTGATGATGTGTTCGCGACATATAAGAACACAAAATATTCCATACCTTTTGTGAGGTAAATCCGGAGATATGACGATAAATCATGACATTCAAGTCATGTCAGGAAGCCCTCTCCTGGTGTCACCCCCCCTTTCCTTCACACAACTGGTTTAGCAACAAATCCATGGCCATGTCCTGTGATATGGAAATTAGGTGGCTTTAGGACAATGGACACAGGATGACTCCCTGCCGTCACCCTGTAGTAGGAGCTGCTAGCTAGTTAGCAAGGCTATGGAAATAGCCAGACAGAACGACTCCAGTAAAAAATGGTTCATATCTCGCAAGCCATATTTCCGATAAATATGGCAACCATAAAAATGGTGTCTCCGCATGTGGACGATGCCGGCACCCCCTTTTTATGGGAGCAGGACATTGGGAAATGCCCCAGGCGTGATATCAGCCAATGGGGAACTGGCAGACAGGTCATGAGTCCCCTCGTTCTGTAGCTAAATTCATAACTGTCACAATGAGAGCATTGGCGTCCGCCTACGACGCTCCCAGGCAAAGTTATAGCCAAAATCCCCTTTGCTGGATAATTCTGATCCATGCAGGGGGAGTGGCAGTGCTTCCCTGTGAGGTCACTAAGGTAGGAGGGGACCTGGATCTGCCCAGGTTGATAACCCTACTTCGGCCATTTTCCAGGGTTCTTCTGCTCGGGGGCCTGGTTGGGACAGACCTGTGAGAGAGTTCCTGGAAACCTGGTCTACAGCGCCCCCCTGTGGCCAGACGCACAAGGTAACTGATTGAATTGCATACCTGTTGTAAACCATGCTTTATCTGTAACTGTACTCTGACATATGTATATTCTGTAGATTCCCTATTGTATATATTGTAGTTTCTAGTGTGCTTTAGGCGATTAAATTATATAATTAATCTTGGGCTGTTCTGTTATCTCGATCTTGAATCCCACGTCTGTGTGTTCGGCTAATAGTTACCGTAAATCGGTTGGTGGCAGCGAGTTGTGCCAAGGATTATTGTGGGGAGGCCAGTGAGATTCGGGAAGATATTATATATTCCGCCCGCGGAGGTCGGGGGAATATATACCTTACTCTCACCGGGGACCCTTCCATAATCGGCATAAGTAGTATAGCGGCCTCCTTGCTTATTGTCGGGCAATTCCATAATTGGCCTGACTATAAGAGGGGCGCTAGAGAGCGCGTCACGTGCTCTGTCTGTCGGTCGGGAGGTATAAAGTAGGGGTGACCCCTGCTTGTTACCCCCCGATTGTGACGTACTGGTAGCCAGCGCGGGGGATTTCTGAGTGACCCCCCCCCCGGTGGTTTGTGACATATTGGTGGCATAGCGGTGGGATCGAGATAATAGTGTGTGTGAGTGTGAGACCCATACTCCCAGACACTAAAGACTGCCTGCAGCAGCTGTGGCTGCTGGGGTCTTCAGACTAGCTCAACACTAGAGTGTCAGAGTGCAAATACTGTAAGGTGTGTGGAGGCATCAGGTGTCAGTTCTGTGTCAGTGACCAAAAGTCTGCAAGAATGGCTGAGAGCACCAGGAGCAAAGCCAAAGGAATGGCCGATGCTAAGGCCAGAGACGATGAGGAGGTTGTCCACGAGTCCTCCAGGAGCTCGACGCCAGAAAACAGCTCTGCAGAGGACATTGCACAACCGGGCACTGCTGGACAAGATGAGGAGCAGCTCGCCCAAGGGTCCTCAACGAGCCAGATGCCAGCCCTCCGCTCTGCAATGGACAGTGAATCACCAGGCTCCGCAGCGGGCCGCAGATCACCACGTGCCATTCCACCGAGCCTGGGAGGCTCGGATAGCCTTCTTCAAATGGCTATGGCCCTACGCCAGGCTGGAGACCGGGAGGGCTACAAGGAACTCATGGCCGAGCGTGAGCGGCAAGCAGCGCGTGAAGAGCGCCAGGCAGAGCGTAACTACCAGCTGCAGCTAGCTCAGCTCCGGCCCTCATCAGCCACCCGTGACCTTCCAGACACCAAACTTCCAAAGGTCCGTGTTGAGGACTTCCCAGTGCTGGAGAAGGATGGAGACTTGGACTCTTTCTTGACTGCTTTTGAACGGACTTGCTTGCAGCATCATCTGAACAAGGACCAGTGGGCCAAATACCTGACCCCCCGTTTAAGGGGTAAGGCCCTGGATATCCTTGGGGACTTGCCTGCTGAGGCGGATCAGGGCTACGACACCATCAAGCGGGCCCTGATCCAACAGTACAACCTCACTCCAGAGTCCTACCGCAAGAAGTTCCGGAGCCTACAGAAGGGACCAAAGGACTCCTGGGCTGACCACCGGCGGGCACTTGCCCGAGCTGCCGACCACTGGACCCAAGGCCTGCAGCTTTCCACCGGACCGGAGATCCTGGACTTGTTCATCACGGAGCAACTCTTGTGGAACTGCCCTGAGGATCTCCGCCAGTTCATCCGAGACCAGAAGCCAAAGGGATCCACGGCTACAGCTGCCCTGGCAGATGACTACACCAACAATCGGGCTCCTGAAGCCAGGAGAGCAGCCACCAGCAGCACCTGGAGAGGGGGTAAGATGAACTCTGCGACTGCCCCACCTGCCCCTAGACTGCAGGGGGTGTCCCCCTCAACTCCCCTCTCCAGGCCCGTGGCAGAACCAAGACGGTGCCACCAGTGCAACCTACCTGGACACTTCAAGGCCATGTGCCCTCAGCGTCCCAAGGCCCCGGCTCCGTCCCCGTCCCAAGGGCCGCCCAAGGTGTATTGTGTGGGTGGGGGTGGTGGTAGGTCCCTGGACAGCTTCCAACCTGTCACCGTCGGCCGGTCTGTGACCATAGGACTGCGAGACAGCGCCTCGGAGGTGACTCTGGTGCGGCCTGAGATGGTGTCCCCCCAAGACTTGATCCCTGGAAAAACCCTCGCTGTCTCCGGGATTGGAGGCACTGACCCGGCGCTGCCTGTTGCTGACATTTATGTGGACTGGGGCGCAGGGCGAGGGGTGAGGGAGGTGGGGGTAACTGATCGGATCCCTGCAAACGTGCTACTTGGGACAGATTTGGGGCAAATAACCTCCCAGTTTGGCCCCGCCCCAAAGGCTGAACCTTCAGCCAGTGCTGACATGACTCCTGACAATGTTAATGTGTTATCTATGAATGATGTAAGGGAGGAGGGAGTGAACTCTGATATTTCTGCTTGCACAGACACCATAGACACACACGCAGCTGCAGCTGTGACAGGAGGGGAGGGGGTCAGAGAAAGGTGTGACAATGCCTCTACAAGTAATCAGCCTGTGAGCTGGGATCTGTTGCCCTCTGCAGGGATAAGCAGAGAGCAGGGTGCTGCAGGGGGAGGACCAGTGTGTGGGGTGGGGGCTACCACAGCAAATGTGGGGTCCCCAGAGATTTCACAGCGGGGTTCTGTTGCTGCAGGAGGGGAACAGGCAGGTGAGATTGGGGCCGGTCCAGGAGCGGAAGTGCTCCCAGGTAAGATCTCGGTGCATGGTTCCCCCACAACCGGGGTGTCAGGAAGCCAGGTAGGTCTGCCTGAACCGGCGACTTGGTCAGGAACGGAGGAGGAGCAGGCACGACCCACGGTCGCAGCGGCTGTGGCCGCTGTCACCCGCAGTGGGAGTGCTGGAAGCCAAGGGGCCTCCCGGAGGTCCGATAGCTCTTCCCCTTCTGACCAAGTGGCAGCCGAGTCAGGTGGAGGCCAGGACACAGGTCCCGGGGTACTGACTGAAGATGTGACAGTCTCGTCGATTCTGGCCACATCTAGTCAGGAGTTTCAGGCAGCGTTAGAAGCTGACGACAGCCTGAAAGCTCTAAAGGAGCAGGCGGCACAGCCTCCCTCGGACTCGGACCCGGAGCGAGTGGTCTGGGACCAAGGACGGCTGTACCGGGCCACGGTCCAGCAGGGTTCACCGGAGGCGTGGCCCAGGGACCGACAGTTGGTGGTACCCTATCCGTTCCGGACGGAGTTGTTGCGGATCGCACATGAGATTCCGATGGCCGGACACCTAGGGATCGCTAAGACCAAGGCCAGGTTAAACCAGCATTTCTACTGGCCAAAAATGGGGGCCGATGTGGCTGCCTACTGCCGTTCGTGTGAAACCTGTCAGAGAGTGGGGAAGGCGGGGCCACGCCCCAAAGCCCCACTGGTATCTCTGCCCATCATCGATGAGCCTTTCAGGAGGGTGGCTGTGGATCTGGTCGGCCCGCTGGCCATCCCCAGCAGCTCCGGGAAACGCTTCATACTGACGGTAGTGGACTATGCCACCCGGTACCCAGAAGCAGTGGCCTTGTCGTCCATTCGGGCTGACAAGGTGGCCACCGCATTGCTGGAGATTTTCTCCCGAGTGGGTTTTCCCCAGGAAATGCTCACTGACCGGGGGACCCAATTCATGTCCCAGCTGATGGAGACCCTCTGTAAGCAAGTCCAGGTGCGACATCTGGTGGCCAGCCCGTACCATCCACAGACTAATGGCCTGTGCGAGCGGTTCAATGGCACCTTAAAGCAGATGCTTAAGATGTTGGTCGACTCCCATGGGCGTGACTGGGAGCGGTATCTCCCACACCTGTTATTTGCTTACCGGGAGGTTCCACAGGCCTCAACAGGATTCTCACCGTTTGAGCTCCTGTACGGGCGACGTGTGCGGGGCCCCCTGGCTCTGGTGAAAGAGGCTTGGGAAGGGGATTTGGCCACCCCTGGAGTGTCGGTTATCGAGTATGTCATGCGCTTCCGGGACAAAATGCAGGCCTTGACGCAACTGGTACACGACAATATGGCTCAAGCCCAGGCCGATCAGAAGCGTTGGTACGACCAGAACGCTTGTGAGAGGACCTACCAAGTGGGTCAAGAGGTGTGGGTACTGGTCCCCGTACCACAGGACAAGCTTCAGGCAGCCTGGGAAGGCCCATACCTCGTGTACCAGCAGCTCAACCCTGTGACGTACCTGGTCACCCTGGACCCTGCCCGTGGAAGGCGGAAGCCCTTCCATGTGAACATGATGAAGGCACATCATGAGCGGGAGGCATGTGCGCTCCCCGTGTGCAACCTGCCCGAGGAGGGAGAAGCGGAAACCCTCTTGGATATGCTAGCCCAGGTTAGGGCAGGCGGATCCATTGAGGATGTGGGGGTTGGCCACCAGCTCTTGGAGGACCAACGGTCCCAGCTGTGGGCCACCCTACACCCCTTCCGGGGGTTGTTTACCAACCAGCCCGGAAGGACTGACTTGGCTGTCCATCACGTGGACACTGGGGATCATCCCCCGATCCGGCGTTCAGCATATCGGGTCTCCCTGGAGGTGCAGCAACACATGCGCCAGGAGATTGACGAGATGCTGAAGCTGGGGGTGATCCAGGCATCCAACAGCGCTTGGGCCTCGCCTGTAGTCCTCGTCCCTAAGAAGGACCGAACCACTCGGTTCTGCGTGGACTACAGGGGGCTCAATGCTGTCACGGTCGCCGATGCGTACCCAATGCCACGCATCGATGACCTGCTCGATCAGTTGGCCGGGGCTCAGTACCTGACCATCATGGATCTGAGCCGGGGATATTGGCAGATCCCCCTGACTCGCAAGGCCAGGGAACGCTCTGCCTTTATTACCCCATTTGGACTGTACGAGTCCACGGTGATGCCATTCGGGATGAGGAATGCCCCTGCCACTTTCCAGCGGATGGTCAACACCCTGCTCAAGGGACTTGAAGGGTACGCGGCCGCGTACCTGGATGACATTGCCGTCTTCAGTCCCACCTGGGAGGACCACCTAGAGCATCTAGCACAGGTGCTCAGGCGGATCCACCGGGCAGGTTTGACCATCAAGCCGGGAAAGTGTCAGCTGGCCATGAGCGAGGTCCAGTACCTCGGTCACCGGGTAGGTGGGGGAACGCTGAAGCCCGAGCCTGAGAAAGTGGAGGCCATCGCATCCTGGCCCACCCCCAGGACCAAGAAGCAGGTGATGTCCTTCTTGGGGACCGCTGGGTACTATAGGAGGTTTGTTCCATGCTATAGTAGCCTGGCAAAGCCCTTGACGGACCTCACCAAGAAGAAGCTGCCCTCTGCAGTCGATTGGACAGTGGACTGCGAGACAGCCTTCCGGGCCCTAAAGGACGCCCTGTCCAGCCCGCCCGTGCTACAGGCAGCCGACTTCACGCAGCCGTTTGTAGTACAGACCGACGCCAGTGACTTCGGCCTCGGTGCGGTGCTCAGCCAGGTGGACTCTGCGAGCCAAGAGCACCCAGTCTTGTACCTGAGCAGGAAGCTGTTACCAAGGGAAGTGGCCTATTCTACAATGGAGAAGGAGTGCCTGGCCATAGTGTGGGCCCTGCAGCGTCTGCAACCCTATCTATACGGGCGCCACTTCATCGTGGAGACGGACCACAATCCCCTCAGCTGGTTGCACACCGTCTCTGGGACGAATGGGCGATTGTTGCGATGGAGCCTTGCGCTCCAGCAATACGACTTCACCATTCGCCACAAAAGGGGCCGTGACCACGGTAACGCAGACGGGCTGTCCCGACAAGGAGAGGTCGCGGACGGGCGCACGGGGGAACACCGGAGTGTGCTGCCCCCTAGCGCCCTCAAAAGGGGGGAGGTGTGAGGTAAATCCGGAGATATGACGATAAATCATGACATTCAAGTCATGTCAGGAAGCCCTCTCCTGGTGTCACCCCCCCCTTTCCTTCACACAACTGGTTTAGCAACAAATCCATGGCCATGTCCTGTGATATGGAAATTAGGTGGCTTTAGGACAATGGACACAGGATGACTCCCTGCCGTCACCCTGTAGTAGGAGCTGCTAGCTAGTTAGCAAGGCTATGGAAATAGCCAGACAGAACGACTCCAGTAAAAAATGGTTCATATCTCGCAAGCCATATTTCCGATAAATATGGCAACCATAAAAATGGTGTCTCCGCATGTGGACGATGCCGGCACCCCCTTTTTATGGGAGCAGGACATTGGGAAATGCCCCAGGCGTGATATCAGCCAATGGGGAACTGGCAGACAGGTCATGAGTCCCCTCGTTCTGTAGCTAAATTCATAACTGTCACAATGAGAGCATTGGCGTCCGCCTACGACGCTCCCAGGCAAAGTTATAGCCAAAATCCCCTTTGCTGGATAATTCTGATCCATGCAGGGGGAGTGGCAGTGCTTCCCTGTGAGGTCACTAAGGTAGGAGGGGACCTGGATCTGCCCAGGTTGATAACCCTACTTCGGCCATTTTCCAGGGTTCTTCTGCTCGGGGGCCTGGTTGGGACAGACCTGTGAGAGAGTTCCTGGAAACCTGGTCTACAGCGCCCCCCTGTGGCCAGACGCACAAGGTAACTGATTGAATTGCATACCTGTTGTAAACCATGCTTTATCTGTAACTGTACTCTGACATATGTATATTCTGTAGATTCCCTATTGTATATATTGTAGTTTCTAGTGTGCTTTAGGCGATTAAATTATATAATTAATCTTGGGCTGTTCTGTTATCTCGATCTTGAATCCCACGTCTGTGTGTTCGGCTAATAGTTACCGTAAATCGGTTGGTGGCAGCGAGTTGTGCCAAGGATTATTGTGGGGAGGCCAGTGAGATTCGGGAAGATATTATATATTCCGCCCGCGGAGGTCGGGGGAATATATACCTTACTCTCACCGGGGACCCTTCCATAATCGGCATAAGTAGTATAGCGGCCTCCTTGCTTATTGTCGGGCAATTCCATAATTGGCCTGACTATAAGAGGGGCGCTAGAGAGCGCGTCACGTGCTCTGTCTGTCGGTCGGGAGGTATAAAGTAGGGGTGACCCCTGCTTGTTACCCCCCGATTGTGACGTACTGGTAGCCAGCGCGGGGGATTTCTGAGTGACCCCCCCCCCGGTGGTTTGTGACACCTTTATTAAACAAAAATCCTGTTCTATTGTAAAGAAATCCATTTTAGAAGTGGTATGTAAATGAGGCTGTAAGTGCTCTGGGTGGGGCTGAGCACTTCCTTCGGCTCCCGACTCCATTCGCAGCCTAACTAAGCCCTCCACTAGATGATTGTTATCTAGTTAAAGGGGTTTTCAAAGTTTGTTTTAAAGTTGATTTTATTCAATAGATCTTGGAATAATAATAAGTTCCACAATTTGATGTGATTTAAAAAAATGTTCCTGTGCTGAGATAATCTTATATATGTGCCCCTGCTATGTACTGTGTAATGGCTGTGTCTGACTGTACAGGAACATGGTCTGATCATACCACAGCTCCTGTGCAGGGAAAGAAGGAAAAACTTATGCAGACATTACAGCATGGGATCGCAAATTATTCTTTCTTTGAGGCAAAACATTTTTTAAAATCAGGAAGGGAAATGTTTTACCTCACAAAAAGAGTCAGCTGTTATCCCATGCTGTGCTATCTGTATATTCTCTTTTCCATCCTCCCTGGCCCAGAAGATGTGATATGATCAGACTATGTCCCTGTACAGTCAGACACGGCCATTACACAGTACATAGCATGGGCATATTATAAGATTATCTCAGCACAGCAAAATTTGTTTTAATCTCATCCAATTGTTTAAATTATTATTATTACAAGATCTATTGATTGAAGTCAACGTTAAAATGAACCTTCTTTGTGGGAGAATCCCTTTAACGCTGTTGCAATATGTCAATCATGTAGTAGAAGGTGGAGTTGTGCTGATAATGGAGAACTGCCAGCTTCATTTGCATATCATTTTTAGGGCGGAGTCACACGAGCGTACGAATTGGACAAGTGCAATCCAAAAAAAAAATAGGATTGCATTTGGCCCAATGTTACCATAGTCAATGTTGTAGCTCAGATCTGCAAGTTTTTCCTCTGATGTAATCGGACTAAGGAAAAAATTGCAGCATGTTGTGATTAGCAGTGTGTTCCGGATTACGCATACATATACAAGTCTATGGGAGCGTGTGACACATCGGACTGCAGTGATGTCATCTGAGTGCAGTGCGATATATGTAGAGACAGACAGTGTAGAAGATGGAGAAAGTAATTTCTCCATCTTCTCCGCACCTGTGATCCGATTGTCGCATGTGAGAAAATCAGATCACAGTGAGTGGTAACTTGGCTCATGCTCGCTGCAGATGACACTCAGCTAATGCTCGCAGCAGATGACACTCAGCTCATTCTTGCTGCTGATGACACTCGGCTCATGCTCACAGCAGATGAAACTCGGCTCACGCTCACAGCAGATGACACTCGGCTCACGCTCACAGCAGATGACACTCGGCTCACGCTCGCAGCAGATGATACTTGGCTCACGCTCACAGCAGATGACACTCGGCTCACGCTCACAGCAGATGACACTCGGCTCACGCTCGCAGCAGATGACACTCGGCTCACGCTCGCAGCAGATGATACTTGGCTCACGCTCGCAGCTGATGATACTCGGCCCACACTTGCAGCAGATGAAACTCGGCCATGCTCTCAACAGATGACATTCAGCTCACTCTCATAGGATATGACACTTAACTCACGCTCGCAGCAGATGACACTAGGCTGATGGTCGCAGCAGATGACACTCGACTGACGCTTGATATGGACCTGGGTCTCTTCCCTCATTAGCACAGAGTAAAGATGAAAACTCAGCTTTTGCGCAGAAAAGAAAAGCTTTTCCACCCCAAAGTCATACTAATCAGCTCCGTGTCAATGTGGAGACCAACCATGCTCTTCTTCAAAATGGTCCTGCAGCTGGCAACCATAATGAGAACTAGGCCAGTAGTTCTCACAACCCATTCTGGGCAAACGTGTAAAGAGCACCATTTACAGCATCAGTGAAGGAACAGTTACAGTTTATGTAAAACTATGCCTGTACACACTGAAATGGGACACACAAATACATTATGTATGCATTGGGGCTGATAGATCTCAGGTATCATGCAGAATTGTTATGGGGCTGGCGCCTTCTAAATTCCTGTTCTGGATATAAGCAGTGATTTTGATGCCCTTCATCATGATTTCACTATACTATTGTTAGTTCTAGCAGTGGATGTGATGGGTGTCTATACAATTACTATGGGTACTCGGCTGGCTGCTTTACATACAGTTCCATGAGTAAATTCAGCAAGTCAATCCCAATGCTGCGACCCCTGCTGGAACAGCTGGGATAGTCTGGTGGTGCAGATGTCAGAAGTAGTATTGCTGTTCTTAATTATAGAGTTATATTGGGCTATTAGACAATTACACTGCCTTTTCAAGTATAAAGCAAAGCTACGCAGTTAATGAAAAACTGAAATATAGACACACTGAGCACACATGGGAATGTTGTAGAGCCGTGGTATGGTTGTATTGTTCTATGTACATATGTCCAGATAACATTATATTAGTCTTTGAGTGATGGCATCGCTGTTCTCTGGCATTCTCAGCAACACATGACATATTGGTTAGTTAACACGGTTAAAGGGAATCTGACAGCAGATTTTTGCTACCTCATCTGAGAGTAGCATGATGTAGACAAAGAGATCCTGAATCCAACGATGTATCATTTAGATTACTGGTGCAGCCGTTCTGACTCAATCTGACTGTTTAGATTTAGCAATGCAGCAGAGCTGAGAGGGCTGTCCCCGCCCACACCATGCTCTGTATAAATATTGTACACTGACACATGACATTATAGTCCAAGGAATGAGAAGTCCTGCTGCTTAAATAAACATAGCAAATAAACAACAGATTGGACCTTGACAACACAGTCAGCTGTAAATTCTTTGTCTTAACCCTTGCAGAATGCTGTCTACATCTTACATAGCAAAAACCTGATGTCATATTCCCTTTAATAATAAATAAAAAAAAATAATCGATTAAAATTGTAGCAGCCCCTTATAGCACCATACATTTTATTTTTAGTGGAAGGAGAGGTGGAAGGTTCCATTCAATAGTAATTCAGTAGATATCAACAATTATTATTATTTATTATTATAGCGCCATCAATTCCATGGCGCTTTACATGTGAAATGGGTGTACATAATAGGGACAAGTACAATAAGGCTATGTGCGCACGTTTCGTAAATTCATGCAGTTACGCTGCGCTTTGCAGCGCAGCGTAACTGCATGCGTCCTGCGTCCCCTGCACAGTCTATGGAGATTGTGCAGGGGTCGTGCGCACGTGGCGTTTTAGAGCGCAGCGCTTCGGCTACTGCCGAAGCGCTGCGCAAAAAGAAGTGACATGTCACTTCTTCCGTGCGCTTTGCTGGCAGCTCCTGCTCTGTCTATGGCAGGAGCTGCAGGCAGAGCGCACGTTCTCGCCGGCACCATGCGCTTCAGAACGGAGCTTTTCAGCTGCGCTCTGAAGCGCACCTTTTACGGTGCTGGGCTAGTACGCAACGTGCGCACATACCCTAATCATAAACAATACAAGGCACAGACTGGTACAGGAGGATAGAGGTCCCTGCTCGCGAGGGCTCATAGTCTACAAGGGATAGGTGAGGATACAGTAGGTGAGGGTAAAGCTGATTGTGCGGCACTGCATCAGACTGAGGGTTACGGCAGGTTGTAGGCTTGTCGGAAGAGGTGGGTCTTCAGGTTCCTTTTGAAGCTTGTCAAGGTAGGCGAGAGTCTGATGTGTTGAGGCAGAGCATTCCAGAGTATGGGGGAGGCACTGGAGAAATCTTGGAGAGTAGAGAAGGAGGTCTTGTGAGGATCGAACTGAACTGAATACATTTTTTTAATTTCCCCCCACCTCAGTTACTTACCATTAATTTGGTATTGTGATTCTATGTACATTATCAGTTATAGAAGACTATTTTAGATTGGTTACTGTATAGGGATAATCAGAGATGTTCCATTGATATGAGTATAGAATACTACCCCGCAGCCATAGATATCAATAGTCGATGGTTTACACTGGTGGCCGTGTCCTTCAGAGCTAGTAGAGGGGCACAGCTGAGTAAGCCCCCTATTACTTCAGCATGTCATTTTCCAATTGTGTACAATCTCTTGAGGTTTTCATATTGAGTTGTTTTTTGTGTGAATTTCTGTGCATATCACGGAAACTATTTGTCATTTTCTGAATGAATATCCTGCACAGCTTGCTCTTTAAACACCTGCTGCTGGAAGACAATGATATTCCAGGTATCCATCTGTTCCTTATATTGTACTGATCTTTCCCTGCTCTCATTAATGGTCTTCCATATTACAGGAGCATTACCTTCATGTCATAACATAATAGGCAAACTAAAGTTCCCCTTTTTTTCTAGATGTAATATATTCTGGGTATATTTCACATCATATCCTTGTTTTGCTGGGAAACAAAATAAAACAATATATGCCGAATATATGGTGGTCTACAGTGACGCTTTCAATTGCCATTCTTTCACTTTAAATGGAATTGAAAATATAGACATTTATAGATATAGAAATTTAGATATCATAATATGCCACAAGGAAATTGCACAGATAAAATATATTGAATTTTGATGAATTGCCTCAATGGTCATTACCTTGATGGTTCTCATTGAATGTGCAAAATCTGACAAGCATTTAAAGGCCCATTTAGATGGCCAATAATCAGTTTGAATTGTCACAGGAACACTCACTCCTGACTATCAGCCTAAGGCTATGCTCACACAAGCGTATGACTCGGAAGAGTGCATTGCTATAAAATCTTGCATTGAACTCAGACTAATGTTATTCAATGAGGTAGAGCAGATGGTCAACTTTTTTCTCATCCAGATTCTGGATGAGCGAAAAGTCGCAGCATGCTGTGATTGTCAGCAAGAGCCATGTCACTCGTACCCATACAAGTCTATAAGTGCAAGTGAAACATCGGTCTGCACTCAGATAACATCCAATTGCAGTGCGATAATTGCATCAGTTGATAATGGAGGAGATGGGGAGATTAATCCTTCCATCTTCTCCTCAGCTTCCAACCCTCTCCTCCGCAGCTGTGATCCATTCGTAGGATTGGATCACAGTTGCATGACACTCAGCTCACCCAGGCTGCACAGCAGTAGCCAGGGGTTATTAGCATATTGCATCTGACGCACTCACATTGGATGCCATACGATCGTGTGAATCCAGCCTTAAGCGGGCTTTACACACAGCGATATCACTAGCGATGTCGCTGGTGAAAGTACCCGCCTCCGTCGGTTGTGCGTCATGGACAAATCGCAGCCCGTGGCGCACAACATCGCTTACCCCTGTCACACACTTACCTGCCTAGCGACGTCACTGTGGCCGGCGAACCGCATCCTTTCTAAGGGGGCGGTTCATCCGGCGTCACAGCGGCGTCACTAAGTGTGAAGCCCCACAGGTGTAGTGTCGGTGCATTACCTTCAGGGACTCCACGTAGCTGGATCTGTCTGGTCACAGGTAGGAAACCTTCTTTGGTAGTTTGTCGTGACGCCACTCTCAGTATTGCGGCCAGTAGGGACCGCCACTGCAGGTTGAGGGTCGCCTGGGGCTGATGGTATGTGCAGTTAGTTGGAATAGCCTCCTGAGAGTGAGGCAAGCCCCAGGGCCCGATGTAGGTGCGTAGTACCACAAGGCGCAGAATAACTCCACACACGCAGAATGTCTTTCAGGGTTTTTACTCACTTCAGGTGGCAGGGTGAGTAACCCGGGCGTAGCTGGGATGAACCAGGCGGGAACCAGGTATCCTTCAGGCTGACTTTATGAGGGTGACTACTGACTCGCCTTCCTTAGCCCTTGGTGGTTTGGGGTGACCCCGACTTTGAGTCCCTATGGGGGTCGCCCAGGGAAGATGCTGCAGCCTCTCTCCCCCTTTTGTTTGCCGTTTGCTTGTTCCCCGGACCAGGCCACTCCAGCTGCTTGCCTCCTGTGACCTATGGGCCCTCACTGCGGTTACGTGGCTGCGGCTTTTGTGGTGTTGTGGTGTGGGCTTTGAGAGCCCCACACCGGCAGGTTTAGCAGAAGAAAGCTGGATCTATCTTCGCTTCGGGATCTGCCGCCCGGTTGGGCCTGGTGCTCTCTAGCAGTCTCCTTACTTCCCACTCCGTGCACTCTCTAGCTGAAGCTGGCTTTCAGGCAGCACTCCTAGTTGACCGTTCTCCCCCGTCTGTAGCCACTGCGCGGGCGCTGTTAGACAGCAACAGCCCCACAGGTCTGCTCCTCACTGAGCCCTATGGAGTTCTCTGCTCTAACTGACTCACTGCCCCTCCTCTCCTGTTCTTGCCTACGCCACCTAGCAACCAGACTCTCTTACCACACCCCTTGAGAGGAGATGGAGGCTCTACCCATTCCACTATTCCAGTGAAGGTGAAGGCTTGCCCCCTCCTGGGATCCCCAGGGGTCCTCTCATGGGTACATGTGTGAGACCTGATCACTATGCGCCTGTGTTCCACACCCCTGTCAGCCTTCTGGATTACCTGTATTGTACTGTCCCAGCATGGGTGCAGTACTCAGTGGTGCCTGACCAGGTCAGGGGCGCCACATTCCCCCTTAGTTATCACCAGCACGTCCTCGGGCTGCAAGACAACATTTTAAAAATGCATAAAAACATTAAAACATGTAAAACATTTTTAAAAGCACCAGGTATCAGACATCACCACCCTCCACCCACAAGTCCGTTAACCCACCCAAAACCCTCTCAGGAGGCAGGTCACCGGTCCTGTTGGTAACCAGGTCTGGGCCATCCGTTTCCCCAGACCTTTCCTCCAATCTTCCTCTCCCGTTGGCCGCGACTTCAGCCACTTCTGGCAGGATGTAGAGGCGGCTTTCATGGGCTGGTGGTTTCAGGGTATACCTGGCCTGGTGGATCCGCGCCGTCAGCCTCTTCTGGCAGGATGCAGAGGCGGCCTCCACAGTTGGTGCTGACCAGGTACCCTCTTTGTGGTGGTGAGCCAAGGCCCCATAAACAGGCGTGCTCTCTGGTCGCAGGTGAGCCAAGGCCCTTTTCTACGGACGGGCCCCCCTGGTTGCAGACGAGCCAAGCCCCTAAACAGGCTGGCCCTGGTGGTGGTGCCACTGGTGTAACTATTTACACTGCAAGAGTTTGTGGCTATAGCAAGTTCATAGCCTTAAAGTTTATTTCTCACAATAGTTTTTGTGGGCGCATTTCTTAAACGTTGCAAACAAAACTTTTCAAACTTTAACTGGTCAAAACTTCTTACTTTCCTTTACTTTACTCCTCTTTTTCACTAGGGCGAGGGCACGTTGGGCACTGGCACCTGTGACTTTCTTGCTCTTTGTCTCTGTCTTCATCTGTGGTTGCCTCATCTATAGGTTCTGTGTCTTTCCTTTCTTGGTCTGCATCTGATTCCTTTTCTGTATCTGTTTCTTTATCTCTGTCTTGTCTTTCTTGTCTTTCTTGTCTTTCTTGTCTTTCTTGTCTTTCTTGTGGCATGGGATGGCTGTAGGGTTTGCTGGGACATAACGCTACGTCCAGGGCATACAATCCCCTTTCACCTTGGTGCATGGTATACTGTACCGAATCTCCCATTTTCAGATTTCTGCCAGGGTGTCCTCTAGGCAGGTGTGCGCTGACATCTCTCCTGTTAACAAATATTCCCTTTTTGATGCCAGGTGCTACAATAAATCCATAGCCGCTTCTCAGATTAAAGTCTTCCACTACGCCATAACACAGGGGTCCTCTAGCCTGGCTTTTGGCCCTTCTCAGGGACCGTTTCTCCTGTAGGTCTCTGGCGGTGACTTCCTTCTGCTCTGGAGACTGTGGGGCTGGAGCATACTGTGTTCTGTGGCGCCGTGTCTTGCGGGCTGGGTTCTGTAGAGGGCAGCTCACAAACTCCCAGGTGAGGTCTTGGGGCTGATCTTCGTCAACAGACGGTGTCGGGTCTTCCTCATCCCAGCGGGAGTATGGCAGCATTTCTGGCTCCGAATACACATCTTCCGCGGGTGGCACTGGAGTCGGAGTCAACCCTTCTGCTCCCTGGCCTCCTCTCCCCCTTAGTTCTTCCTGGCACTCCAGCTGTGGCAGTGCCGGGGATGGATGCTCTTCAGCCGGCCCAGGTGAGGGACTCCTTGGTGTAGCTGCTGCAGGAGTTAGCAGGAGACTCTTTGGGGTATGCGGAGGGGGTATGTATTGGCTCACCAACCATTGTGGAAATTTGGCCTCCAGGTCAGCCTTCATCTGCCAATATGCAGGGTCTTCACCCACCGTGGGCTGCCTATCAGGGACCTCTGTGGACCGGGGAGCGGTGTCTGCTCTGGCCTTGCAGGCCGGGGAAAATGATAAGGTAGTCTTCTCTTCTTGGCGGGCCGCGCCCTGTATGGCGGCGGCCTGGTCTTGGCGGGCCGCGCCTGGCATGGCGGCGGCCTGGTCTTGGCGGGCCGCGCCTGGCATGGCGGCGGCCTGGTCTTGGCGGGCCGCGCCTGGCATGGCGGCGGCCTGGTCTTGGCGGGCCGCGCCTGGCATGGCGGCGGCCTGGTCTTGGCGGGCCGCGCCTGGCATGGCGGCGGCCTGGATCAGTGTCGCTGTTGCAGGGGGCTCTGTGCAGGCTGGGCTGGACGTCGCTGCATCGATCGGAGCTTGGCGGGCCGCACCCGGCGGGGCTGCGGCCTGGTTCAGCATATCACTTGCGGCGCGGACTAGCGTCGCTGCTGCGTTGGGGTCTTGGCGGACCGGGTTCAGCAGGGTGGCAGCCTGGGTCAGCGTCACACCTGCAGCACGGATGAGCACTGCCGTGGTGGTCGGAGCCCTGCGGGACAGGCGGGGCATGGCTGCAGCAGCCTGGATTTGGCGGGCCGCTTCAAGCGTGGCTGCGGCCTGGTCCGGTGGCGCCGCGCCGGGCGCCTCTTCCGGGACCGCGAGCGTGGCAGCAGGGGTCGGGGCACTTGCGCTGGCCGGGGCATCTCTGGACTCACCCACCGGTAGCAGCATCGGGGTCTGCGTCGTCGCCGCTCGGTCTGACATGCGTCGCGCGGCTCCCTCCTCGTAGGTCCGCACCGCCGCAGCCATCTCCAGGAGCTCCGTGCGTTCTTCTCTGATCTGCTCTATGACCCGGGTCTCCAGTCGGTCACAGAACTGGGCCAGCTCCCGATACCACCAGGCAGCGGAGCCTGGTTCTGGGTTCCTGCGGTCAGACGCCATTTCTTCTGCGCCGTCTTCTGCACGATCTCCCAGCAGTGGACTCTTCGCTGCCTCCTGTAACAAGCTGTCCAGTTTCTGCTCTGCCTCTTTCAGCAGCTCCTCTCCCAGCAGCAGGCTTGTGGCTCCCTTTCTGTTCCGCCGTTTCTCGACGCTTCCACTCTCATAGCTGGCAAGGTCAGAACTCTGCAGAGGATCTCTGGGTAGCCACACCTCTTCGTGGGCGGTAACTTCTTCCAGCGCGGGCTGCTGTTGTTTTTCAGCGCGCTTTTCATGGTGGCAATATGGCGGCGCTTCCAATTTTTCAAGCGGACCGCCCAGGCACATGGTCACCTGTCTGAACAGGTCTAGTCCTTATCCTGTTCGTGACGCCAGATGTGAAGCCCCACAGGTGTAGTGTCGGTGCATTACCTTCAGGGACTCCACGTAGCTGGATCTGTCTGGTCACAGGTAGGAAACCTTCTTTGGTAGTTTGTCGTGACGCCACTCTCAGTATTGCGGCCAGTAGGGACCGCCACTGCAGGTTGAGGGTCGCCTGGGGCTGATGGTATGTGCAGTTAGTTGGAATAGCCTCCTGAGAGTGAGGCAAGCCCCAGGGCCCGATGTAGGTGCGTAGTACCACAAGGCGCAGAATAACTCCACACACGCAGAATGTCTTTCAGGGTTTTTACTCACTTCAGGTGGCAGGGTGAGTAACCCGGGCGTAGCTGGGATGAACCAGGCGGGAACCAGGTATCCTTCAGGCTGACTTTATGAGGGTGACTACTGACTCGCCTTCCTTAGCCCTTGGTGGTTTGGGGTGACCCCGACTTTGAGTCCCTATGGGGGTCGCCCAGGGAAGATGCTGCAGCCTCTCTCCCCCTTTTGTTTGCCGTTTGCTTGTTCCCTGGACCAGGCCACTCCAGCTGCTTGCCTCCTGTGACCTATGGGCCCTCACTGCGGTTACGTGGCTGCGGCTTTTGTGGTGTTGTGGTGTGGGCTTTGAGAGCCCCACACCGGCAGGTTTAGCAGAAGAAAGCTGGATCTATCTTCGCTTCGGGATCTGCCGCCCGGTTGGGCCTGGTGCTCTCTAGCAGTCTCCTTACTTCCCACTCCGTGCACTCTCTAGCTGAAGCTGGCTTTCAGGCAGCACTCCTAGTTGACCGTTCTCCCCCGTCTGTAGCCACTGCGCGGGCGCTGTTAGACAGCAACAGCCCCACAGGTCTGCTCCTCACTGAGCCCTATGGAGTTCTCTGCTCTAACTGACTCACTGCCCCTCCTCTCCTGTTCTTGCCTACGCCACCTAGCAACCAGACTCTCTTACCACACCCCTTGAGAGGAGATGGAGGCTCTACCCCCTCCACTATTCCAGTGAAGGTGAAGGCTTGCCCCCTCCTGGGATCCCCAGGGGTCCTCTCATGGGTACATGTGTGAGACCTGATCACTATGCGCCTGTGTTCCACACCCCTGTCAGCCTTCTGGATTACCTGTATTGTACTGTCCCAGCATGGGTGCAGTACTCAGTGGTGCCTGACCAGGTCAGGGGCGCCACATAAGCAGCCACACAATAGAAGCGGAGGGGCGGAGATGAGCGGGTCGAACATCCCGTCCACCTCCTTCCTTCCTCACTGCGGGCGGCGGCAGGTACAGTGATGTTCCTCGTTCCTGCGGTGTCACACATAGCAATGTGTGCTGCCACAGGAATGACGAACAACCTGCGTCCTGCAACAGCAACGATAATCGGGATAGAAACAACGTGTCAACGATATGGTGAGTATTTTTGATCGTTAATGGTCGTTCCTGCGTTTCACACGCAATGACGTTGCTAACGAGGCCGGATGTGCGTCACGAATTCCGTGACCCCAACGACATCTCGTTAGCGATGTCGTTGCGTGTAAAGCCCGCTTACGGCTGAGGTCAGACGGCCATAGATTATCCCATGCGAGAGAATCGGGATGATTATGATCATGACATTCTGACTAAACTCTAATCATACCACACTGAGGAGATAGATGAAGAACAACATTTCTCCATCTTTTCCATTGTATAATGTCTGTGGACGTTGGACTGTACTCCTCTGTCATCCAAGTGCAGTCCAATGATTTCCATGCACCTATAGTCTTGAATGTGTGCAAAACATGTGATTTACGCTTCCAATCTCAGCACACTGCAATATTTTTCTCATGTCGAACCAGCTTGAGAAAAAATACACTGAACATATAACATTGGACCGAGTGCTATCTGAAAAAACGTCAGGTAGCACTGTGCCGCCCCTGCAGCGGTCAAACCACTCGGATTTGGGGGTTTCTGCTGGCTGTGGCTCGAGGGTCTCCGGACCCGGGGGCTCGCAGCCACTTCAAATGGAAAGGGGGTATTTACAGGGCATGTTAGAGTTTGTGACGCCACCCGTGGTTCACGGTAAGGGGAGTACCGCCGCTGCCGATGGGAGGACCCAGGGGAGATGGAGTGGGGCAGCCGATGACGTTCGCTCCATCGGTAGGGGAGGCCCCGGGACTCTGGATGATGGTGGTACAGGGGAGCGCAGGGCCGGTGGGGAGTAGGGAAGGACCACGTACTCACTCAGGCAGTGATGGTGATGATGCGACAGCAAAGCAGACTCTGACAACAAGGTGAACCAAGTCTCTGGGTGCTGCTTCCCTCTTGGGGGAGCTCGTCGGGGTATCCGTCCCCTCTAGTACTGCCGGGTGATCCGGAACCTGCCTCTGTGCACAAATTAGAAGTATTCTGGTGGCCTGTTGGCTTAAAGCTGTCCGGGCCCCGCTCCCTACTTGTTGGTAGTGGAGCTATGCTCTCAAGGGCTCATGCTTGGGATTTCTGTGGGCTGCATGGGTTGGAAAGCCCTATCCCCCTCGTTGTGCTAGTGCCTCTGATCTCTGAGCTTCTTGCAGACAGTCCAAAAAAGTGACTATCCTCCGCAGGTTAATTGCCGGGTTGCCTGCCTGAAACTACTCCCCGACCTAGGGTCCTGTTCCCCTCCGTGCTTTCAGTCCTGGACCGGTTATTAAACTCAGATGCCTACCGTCCTCCAAGCCAGGTCTAGGCACCCAGTCTCAATACCATGCGACCGGGTCTCCGACTCCTCCGGGCCCAGACGACCATCTGCAACCCAACCTGCCACAAAACAGGGAGCAACCACTCCTCAGCTCCTCACTTCTCGAGGGCTACCACTTTACTCACTCCTTCCCTCCCACCAGTCTGCCTGACCCCAAAGTGGGCGGCCCTATTCCAGCTCAGCAGCCCACTGGTGTGCCTGACTGGGTGTGGTGTGAGGTGTGGTTGGGATTTTAGATGCTGATGGAGGCATTACCATCGGTTGGGAACCCAGAACCATGAGGGGTTGAATACTGCACCAAAGAATAGGAAGTGCAGTACCCTGTGACGCCATGAATAGTCCAGGGGCATCACAGAACTAGTCTGACTTATACGCTCATGTGAGGATAGCCCAACTAATAGGCTAGCAATTACCTGACATATAAGCATTTTCTCACCAACGTCCTATGTGAGCTGGTGGTGTGCTGCCAATAGCATATATCCTATGTGTCTGTATGAAAAACTTGGTTATAAGTGAGCTTCAGCACACAAATTTGAAAAAAAGGGAAACGATGTTCAACAGTACTGGTCTATTTATTGTATATACAGACATGTATGTTTGCATCTAACGTTTCGCTCTACCGCCACCCTTTGTCAAGGATATGTGCTCTCTATGAGTTATGGGTACTGCACGTCACAAATACTGCCTGAGAAAATGGAATTATCTACATGCCTATCTGTGAATATAATGAAGATCAAATGAAATATCCCTGTTGCACAGGAGAGCATCTATGTCTGAGACAGGAGTTCTGATATCATCAGATATGAAATAAAAAACCCATGAATTTGCAGAGTGCCTGTCGGTCTCTGGTATAAGGCCAGAGTGATAGGTGCAAAATATGACAAGAGAAGTGTCCTTACGGTGTCTACATTTTGCTATAGAATGTGTAGCTCACTCTGGATGGGCATGGGTTTTTACTGCAATAGTGAAAAAATGTATAGGCCGAAACCCTATGGGAGCAGGAGCAGAGTGCCGCAATGTGTCCCTGCAGTGGTGATTCACATGGGAAGAGTGGGTGTATGAAAAACTTGACGTTACTTTGAGAAAGTTTTGCCTCTTCTAGATTCGCCTTCTGATAAGGTTTATACTTTCATTGTGTTGGTCTACTGGTTTTATGACTGAGCCAGACCAAACTAAAAACTAAATTGTGCACTCTGTCCACCGGTCCACTATCCAGATCTGTACAAAAAAATTACACAAGAAAAAAAGTAAAACCAAAGGCATAATCCTTTCAACAGCCAAAATCTGGGTGGGATTAATGCGGATGAACGTTCTGATTCACATCCACAATAACTTTTAGAAGATGCTGGGATCAGTTTTGCCGTCAGTGTCCTATTGAATTTTTTGCTTTACATCAGAAGGAAAAAAAGAATACTGGACGGCTGCTCATATGTGAATGCATCCTAACATGTAACACACCCTGAAAGAAAGGATATCCAAAGTGTCCAAAGAATAGTGATATCCAGAATATTCCATATCAGTGACAAGTACAGCTCCACATAAAGCATGGTTCAATGACCGCAGTTAGGCTGGTTTCAGACGTCCGTGTTTTAAGTACGGGTGCATCTGTTTTTAACACGGATGTCACACGTACCCATGTTACTTTATTGTGTACTCACACGGCCGTGTTTTCACACAGACCATGTGGCCCCGCTATTTCACATGGAGACGTGTCCGTTTTTTCTCCGCCAGCCCGGGTGTCACACGAACCGCACACTGATGTGACCCGTGTGACATCAGTGTGACACGGACCGGAGTAAACACTGGTTTTTAAATAAAAAGATGTTCTATAGTTACCTGTATCCAGCAATGCTGTCTCCGGCTCTGCTGCCTCTCGCTTCTGACCCCTGCTCATTATTTTCATTGATTATTCACTGCGGTGAGCAGCTGGAAGCAGGGGCATCGCGGTGACAGCACTGGAGACAGCATCGCTGAGGACAGCATTGCTGGGGACATCACTAGTGACAGGTGAGTATCCTGCCAGTAGTGTGTGCAGGGATGTCCAGGAGGTCATCGGATTCCCCAATGAACACTGATGACCTCCTGATGACACCCCTGCGACAACTGCGTTACAGCGAGTGTCACGATGGTGACTTCCAGGAGTTCATGAGAGTTCATTGGGAACTCCGATGACCCCCTGGATTTCACTGCACAAACTGCTGTATACTCACCTATCACCGGCGATGTCCCCGGTGGTGCTGTCTGGTTTCCAAATCCTCGGGCAGTGAATAATCAATGAAAATAATGAGCGGGGGTGAGGAGCGGGAGGCAGCAGAGACAGAGTCAGCATCACTGGATACAGGTAAATATAGAACATCTTTTCATTGCAAAGACACGTGTTTTACCCAGTATGTGTCACACGTATGCAAACACGGATGTCACACGTGTGACCATAACCATGTGTGTGACTGGTACCTGATTAAACACGGATGTCTGAAAGCGGCCTCAGGCAGAGTTCACATATCCTGTAATCTTCCGTTAGAATGGATCCTGCAGAGATGCGTTGGCAAAATGATGTCTGCCAGATCCGTTTTTTTAACACTAGAGTCTACGGGAGAATGGATTCTTTAACGGATTGCTATTTATCTTCTATTTCAAACGGATCGTGTAAGAAAAAAATAGATCCATTACAAATGCAAAAAAAGAGATGGCTACATAGCAATCCGTTAACGGATCCGTTCTTCGTAATGTTAAAAAAACTGGCAGTCATCAGTTATTTAACAACAGATAAAAAAGTTGCATTTGCAGAACTTTTTACACAATGGATCTCTGTAGGATCCGTTGAAACAGATGATTACTGGACATGTGACCTCAGCGTTAGTGACAAGATCTACATCTTGTGAAGGCCTTTGTTTGTTTTAGTTGCATGACAAAAAGTTGGATTCATGCACTCTCCAGTGTCTTCCTTTATGCTGGGTTTTTTTTGTCCAGACACATGATGTCACGTTCGTCTCCCTGCATGTAGAGACCAGCGGCAGCTTTTGGAATGGAGCTTCTCATCTGGATCACTACATTTAAATGGGTTGGCTCTGAAGTGGTTAAGTGTCATTTATTCCCTTGCAGCCTTTCCATGCAGTTCCTTGCTGAGTGTTTTCAGCTGCACTTATTTTGTAGTCATGACCTTCAGGGTTAGTGAGGCCAACTATAGGGTCTTCCGAGGGTCTCAGGTTTCTGTTGCGGAGACTGTATAGGGACTGGTAAGGAGAGGAGGGACAGCTGCAGATGAGATTATGAGGTGCCCACCTATCCCTCTCACTTGTTCCAGTGCCTCACGTTGTTTTAGTGTTCCCAGTGCTGTGGTGTTTTTTGTTGTGCATTAGACGTACGTTGGTCTGAACGCACCTCGCCACACGTGCTACACCCGGCAAGGGTGACACATGAGCATCCATAAAAATAATTTTTACATTAGGTCACTTTATTATATTAATAGATACTTGTGCAAATTGTTGCTTTCCTATGTCAAACAGGAATAAAGCATACCTGCCAATTTTATACAGCTGGCATGCAGTTAACTTATACAATTTTTAGATGTAACCACATGCCCTATGCACTTAAACCCCTCCCAAGTCCCAGCCTGTGCACACCATTACTTGCTCCACAATCTGGGGCACAAGAAACCCTTAAGGGGCCTTTACTCGCAGCGATATCGGTAGCGATATCACTAGCGAGTGTACCCGCCCCCGTCATTTGTGAGTCACGGGCAAATCGCTGCCTGTGGCCCACAATATCGTTAGGAGCCGTCACACGGATTTACCTGCCTAGTGACGTCGCTGTGGCCGGAAAAACTGCCTCCTTTCTAAGGGGGCGGTTCATGCGGCGTCACAGAGGCAGCCGCCCAATAGAAGCGGAGGGGCAGAGATGAGCGGCCGTAACATCCCGCCCACCTCCTTCCTTCCTCATTGCTGGTGGCCACAGGTAAGCTAAAGTTCATCGTTCCTGAGGTGTCACACATAGCGATGTCTGCTGCCTCGGGAACGACGAACAACCTGCGTCCTCAACATTCAGCTATTTTTTGAGAAGGAATGACGTGTCAATGATGGACGATTTGGTGAGTATTTTCCATCGTTAACGGTCATTCGTTGGTGTCACACGCAACGACGTTGCTAACAATGCCAGATGTGTGTCACAGAATCCGTGACCCCGGCGATATATCGTTAGATACGTCGTTGCGTGTAATGGGGCCTTTAGGAATCAATAGATTCTGGACGTGTCAATAAAACCTCAATGATTGTCCAACCTTACCTTTTTCTGGTAGGGTCCCATTCATTTCGGGAGAGTGGCGATCATGTAATACAGTAGCAACAAGCAGTAATTAGGCTCTACTTCTGCAGCAGTTAGACATTGATCTTTGAGCGAAAAATGTGTTTGGTTTTTTTTGTTTTGTTTTTTTAAGAAACAGTCTTTGATGTAGGGAATTATATGGTTATTTCCTGAAATGCAGCTCCATACTAATAAGCTACATCTGGAGCAGCAGTTGTCCAATAACAAGATGGATATTCCTTCTGTACTCAGTGGTATGAAATCTCCCAGGTTGCCGACATCAGCATTCATTTTAGGGATTCAGTAGCACTCTCATTTAACCTAACAGTGAGGGGTGCCCATTGCACAACTGGTGTACATTGATGTAGATCTTGGCACAGAGGAACTGTTAACAAGCATCACAGCAAAGGGTGACAACATCCTATATCTGATAAAAAGTCAATCTGCCATGAAAGAATCTCTGTCTGCATGTTACGGAGATCTCCTTGCTAGGCGATTGCCACACCATAGTGAAATAGAAAACGTAGAGGATACTATTTGAACATCTGTGACCTTGTAAGCAAGAGGTTGGAAAGACATGTAATTTACATTTATAGTTTGGAGAAGAGGCATGCACACAACACAGAAGGACGCATACAGTGTATGGAGAGCCCGGGCAACGGGTAACTATGCAAAGCGCTTTGTATAGTTACCCGATGTGTACCCTGGCTACGTGTGCAGGGAGCCGACGTCTGGCAGCCTGTAACCGGCATACGCTGGTAACAATGGTACACATTGGGTAACTAAGCAAAGCGCTTTGCATAGTTACCCAATGTGTACCATGGTTACCAGCATACTGCCGCTTACAGGCTGCCATACGCCGACTCCCTGCCCATTCATATCGTTGGTCTCCCGCCGTCAAACACGTTGATGCGTGCTGCACAGCGGGAGACCAACGAGCAAAAAATGGTCCTGATCGTTTTGTAACAATCAGCGACCTTGCAGCAGGGGCCCACTCCCTGCTGCTTTTCACACACAGCGAGATCACTGGCAAGTTTGTTGATACGTCACAAAACCTGTGACATTTCAGCGATCTCGCTGTGTGTGACGGGGGCTTTACACTCTCCCCATTACAGATCAGTAGGATACATCAATGCCTTTTTTTCTTTTACTTACAGGGTTGGTAATGGGGGTCTCATATTTTATCTGGAATATTAAGATCAATTTTATTCCATAAAGGTGTAAAATTTAAGGCCTCTTTGATACCCCAAATTGTTTAATACTCCCAACTTTTAGCAAGAACTAAACATATACACCATTCTTTGAATTTACCCTATTTAAGCTCATCTGACTCTAGTACTTTGATGATAAATGAAAAAAAAAATTACAGGAGCACATTGTACAAGTTCCTTAAAAATAGACTCCATTGTCCTTTATTAGCTCTTTTATTTTGATGCAAAAAAAATATTCTGAAAAAAGGGTATTCCTCGTCCTCCCTCTTATACAAGTTTATAATATCTCAATTTAATTTAAACCCTTTTCCTCCCCCAAAGTAGTTCATACAGAAAGGCATCAATGAGTCTAAAAAAAATGTCATCAATCAGAATCGGATTTACACATAAAGCATATAAAAACTGTGGATTTATCACCAATTTATTTAAGACAACTTTATTCACTCTAGAAAGAGATAAATTAGCCCAAATTTGATATCTATCTTCTACCTTAGGAATAGGAGGTGCAAGTTTTAACGTAAAAAAAATTACGAAGGTTGCTAGAAATCAAACAAATTTGCTTGTTTCTCTGCCAGAATTGATCAGTCATTATCAAAATTCTCAATTGTAAGGCAAAATCTGTATTCAGTGAAGACTTTCCCATTACTGAGATAGGAGATGGAAGTTGTTACTGATGAGATTCTATGTAAATAGAGGAGTGGGAGGAGCTCTGGATCTAACTCCTCCTTCTGTCATTAGCTCGTCCCCCTGCCTCTAGTCTCTTCCTGTTACCGTCTTTGTAGAATCTCATCGGCACCATCTGCCATCTCCTGTCATTAGTGGAAAAGTCACTGAATACAGATTTTACATCAGAATTGATAATGACTGATCAATTCTGGCAAAGAAAGAAGCAAATTTGTCTGATAAGAAATATTACAAAGTTTCCATGAGCACTATTGATTTCTGAAATATAAATTTAAACAATTTAAGTTTCTCTTTAGAGACTCAACTCCCTCAGCCACCTGGGAAAACATGGATTTCCCCCGATTAATTTGAAGGCCAGAGTGTGAGCCAAAGAGTTCACTTCAGGCAAATACCCGTTGGTATCCCTAAGAGAAACAAGAAAGTCTTCTCCATATAACACCATTTTGTCCTCCTCTCCACCACTACCAAAACCCTTGATGTACTTATCTTGTCTTTTACATAACATTGCAGATAGAAATGGGAAGAAGGGCCAACCTTGTCTAGTGCCTTTAGTTTGATGAAAGAAAATCTGAAAATTCCCCGTTGTACCTTGGCCTTAGGTCTTGTATATAGAAGCTTAATGAGAGAAACTTCCCACCAAGACCAAATCTTTGCATAGCTTCCAAAGGAACTTCCATTCCCCTTTGTTGAAGGCCATAGTGGCATCCAGAGACAAAATGAAACAGATCGCCCCACTACCCATTTGGTTACCAGAAGTCAATCTATTACAATTCAGATTTGCTGACTTTTTGTAAACATACATATTTTGTTCAGTATTAATTATTGTATGGATGACTTTTTTCAAGTCTTTCAGTTAAAACTTTAGACAGAATTTTAACATCCATACTATGCTTCCTTATCCGATGGGTCTTTCCCTTTTTGGGGGATTAAAGCAATGATCCCTTCCAACATTGAAGGTAGAAGTAATCCCATATCAAAAACTCCATTTCTTCTGCCGAAATAGGCAGGATAATTTGACTGAATTTCCTATAAACTTCAAAAGGCATCAGCATCGGGAGCGTAGTTTCCCGATATTAGTTTTAGTGCATCTACGACCCTTGATTTCAGAATCGGCGCATCCAATAAATTTTGATGCGTCTCAAAGAAGACTGTGAAATTAATCTGCTCTAAAAAGGTTTCCGTATCTGTTTCATCACCCATTTCCATTGCGCTATAAATACCTTTGCAATATGATGAAAATTCCTTAATAATCTCTTCTTTACATTGAGTGACTCTACCCCCTGTCATATGTAGAGCCATGACAGAGCCCCGCTTGTTGAATTTCAACCATATGGCAATTTTCAAGGTTTCCTTTCGTCACAATAATTTTTTGGTCACAATATAAAAAGTTCTTTAGTTGGCTTTGGGTCTCAAGCATCAGTGACTTATTCTGTTCAATATGCTTATTCAAAAACTCATCACCCAAATTTCAATATCACTCCTACTACCTTGTAGTGGCACCCTGGAAGTGACAACCAATGTGAATTGAGTCTCGTTATTCTACCATCTTTTATATGTAACGGATTGGCGCATAAGTGTGGGACCTATTTAGGGTGGTGAGGGACCCAGATAGGTTCGGTCAGGGGTCACCATATCCTCCTTCTCTAGATGCAGGGGTCCCCTTACCTCACCTTTCGCCACTTGCTTGGTACTACCCTGTACCTAGCGTGACATTATGCCCCTTTAGCCTTTAAAAACAGATACTTTTAATGTGCAGTGGTCTGAGATGCCATTACGCTCATATATCACCTAAGCTCTACAGGCCAGTCCACCGTTGCTAACAAGAACTATTCAACAAGTCTAATCTAGACATTGATTTATAAGAACGACACTGACTGGAGAAAATCCCCTTGTTTGGATTCTTTAACAACCCAACATCAAATAAATATACTTGCATGCAAAATTTTCTTAATGAAGATTTATAGCCCCCAGAAGTTGCAGACCTCATGTTTCTACACCTATCCAGATCATCATTAATAACACATATAAAATCCCCATTGACTTTATTGGACACTCTTCCCACTGGGACGTGAATTGATATAGGCTGTCAAGGACGGGAAAGGATGTTATTAAACCTACGGAGTTTTAACTATGCTGAAGGTAGCTGCCTACTGAAAAGAGGGGGTTATAAGTTGCGAAACGTCACAATCTGGACAGTTCTTCAACTTATTAGTTTGATATGAGCAGCAAATGCAGTTTTATGTTATTATGGGGGATAATGGCAGCCAGAGTATATTTTACAAAGGCTTGTGGTACATCTTACTCCACCACAGTCTAAGTAAATCTCCTCCATTTATGTTTTTCCATAACTCGGGGAATTCTCTTGGATTTTTTTTCCATTTAGTCAATAGCATCAGAAATAGCGGGACAATTTATGATGACAAAGGCTTAATACGTTTCGGTGGTGAATATACTGAGATGAATAAAAGGGGGATTCAAAATCTGGAGGTCAATATATATATTACTCTCCACTCTCAGCGTACAATTGTGGCTTTCCTTATTCTAATGGAAATTTTTCCTTCTTTTTCTGATGATGGCAGAAGCTCTTTTACAGCAGAACCCAGTGTTTGTATTCCTTTAGTAAATGTGCCATTGTATCAATCTTGTGGTGACATGACAGTTTTATCTGACAGGTGAGAGTTTGGATAAACTAGAAGTTAATGTAATACCTGGCTCTAGTGCCACACGCACCAGGACAGCAGGCAACAATGGAATGGGAACAAGCATTATGCATTTGTTTTCATTGCTTACAATCCTTTCAAAGTTCTCTGCAAACATGTCACAGCTGTCATCTGTCCGGTGTCACAGTTGTGCAATGCTGTAATCAGACAATGTAGTGATTTATTAACTGGTAATCTTGCCATTCTTCCTTCAACGAGAGCCAATGCCATAAATGCCTTGGTCCTTAGTTTGCCTTTTTTTTTAGTTCAGAAAGGTTTTTTTTTATTTTCCTTCACCGTAGATCTCCCATTTAAGAAAGACTCACAAGTTCTCAATATGGTAAAGGTCAGGTGAGGAAGGGGAAAAGCCATTATTCTTTCATCCTTAAGGTTTTTTTGGCAGCCAAACAGTGGAGCCTTCAATGCATGGAGCATTATCCTACATAAACTCATGGTTTTCTTGAAAGACTTTTTCCTGTACCACTACTTGAAGAAAGTGCTTTCCAAAACAGACAGTAGGTTTATGAGTTGATTTTGAGTCATCATCAATCCAAAAAGGTCCAACTAGCTCATCTTTAATAGTACAAGCCCATAGCAGAGCCCTACCTTCACCTTGGTCGAAGTCGAGGTCTGCCTCTAACTGATCCAGCCATGGGCCTATTCTTCTGGTCCATCAAGAGTCACTCATCTAATCAGTCCATAAAACCTTTGAGAGACCTGTCTTCAGATAGTTTTTGATCTTGTATTGACGTTTCAAGTTCCGTGTCTTGTTCAGTGGTGGTCTGGTTTCGACCTTCCTTACCATGTCTCTCAGCACTGAACCCCCTGTACTTCTGGGCTCTCCAATGAGGTTGCAGTTCTGGAATATGAGATCACTGGAGGATGCTGGGTTCCTGGTCGCATCATTTTTGATTTTTCTCAATTCTTTGGCAACTAATGTGCTTTTTCCACCCAACACATTTTTTGTGACCCTAATGACAATTTACAACAAGACGTTTGATAGTTTTGTGATTACGCCACAATATTTTAGCAATTTCAAGATTGCTTCATCTCTTAGTAACATTTGTAACAATTTTTAAGTTTTCAGAGTCAGGTAAATGGATTTTTTTGGTCCATTTTGCCAGAGAAAAACATGCTACCAAATAATTCTGCACATCTTGATATGTGTTGATATCTGTAGATCACATCCTCCCTCATTAATAAATACACATCACCTGATCTGCTTCATCCAGTAAGAATTGTATAGTTTAGAGTTGGAAAATTTACATAAAAATGATGATGATATGGTCAAAATACTCACCTGCCGAATAATTGTGCACACAATGTACATTGGAATTGCAACTTTAATTGTAAAGTTTCAAGCCGAACTATTGAAGCAATTATATTGGCATTCATGAAAATATTTACGTATCAGAACGGGAGTTCTATTGCTGTCATGTTGGCTAAAAGTCATATTAAACAGAACCTGTAATGTAAATAAATGCTATTATCCTACAGATATGGGGTTAATCTGCAGGTTAATAGTATCCTGACACTGGGCTGCCGATGGCCTGAGAGCCCTGCAGCTGGATTGAAATAAACTTAATTTCTCTTGGTACCCTCGAGCTTTAAATCACAGACACGCAGCAAACACTGACTGACAGCCGGTTGTGTACTGATGCAATAGCGAGCCAGCTGTCAGTCAATGCTGGGGGCGTGGTTACAGGTGCCGCTCACTATGCACATAGCGATGAATAAATCCATGCTGGCCGTACCCTTATGACTGAAATCCCGAAGCCGATGAAGAATAACGTTCATTTCCTCACGACAGTGGGGCTCTTAGTGCAGTCGCCAGATGGCATCAAAATGCTATTAAATTGCACATTAACCCCATATCGGCGGGAAATAGCATTTTTTCAATGACAGGTTCCCTTTAAGGATATAAATTACTGTGTCAAAAATGTTTATATGCTAGAAAGAGAGGCACATTTACTTTAAATTTAATGTGGGCAATGCAATTCAATTATTAAAGGAGGTGTGATACATCACCCCATGAAAGGCAATAATATTGCTGTTAGAGGATTTCTTACATATGATACTAAAAATTGCATATCATTTTTTAGGTGCACATGTAGAAGTGGCTATGTTGACCAGACCTCCAGGTCTATAAAGATATGATTGAATGAACATAAATTCTTTATTGGCCCATGTGCACACATTTAGTCAGTATTTTACATCAGTATTTGTAAGGCAAAATCAAGAGTGGAACAATCAGAGGAAAAGTATATTAGAAACACGGGCACCCCTTCTGCATTTTCACCCACACCTGGTTTAGACTTATTAATACTGAGGTTAAATACTAATCAAATACTGACTGACCATGGCCTTAGATTATATAGCCCACATGATGTGACTCATTGATGTATACCGGTGTGACTCATCATTGAAATGTTAGGTATATATCTGTAGCTAGACATTTTCATGAATGCTGACAAATGTAAATTAATTTTGTTGGCAGATTTTTCATTGTTTTTAAGATTGAAGGTAGATTAAAGTCCATCAAGTTCATCCCACAGCCTAACATATTGGTCCAGGAGAAGGCAAAAACCCCATGGAGCAGACACTAATAGTTCCATATTAGGGAAAAAAATTCCTTCCCAAAGCCACATAAAGCAATCAGACTAGTTTCCTGCATCAACGCCAGTCCTGGGCCAAGAGTTCTCAGGGAATGCTGGCTAATGATTGGGGGTCGGCAACTCAGAAAATAAAAAAGGGAAAATAAAAATAAAGCAAGCGCGTTATGCTTACTGACTCTCCAGCGCAGCTGTAACTGCTTCCAGGCCGCTCACTCTTTTTCTGGGGCTGCTCATTTTTGCTCATCTATATTCACTGCTTTCCCCGCCCACCAGCAGTCCTGGCGTCTGGGATTGGTTGCAGTCAGACGTGACCCCAGCCTGTGTGACAGCGTCTGACTGCTTGCGATCACAGACTCTGTCTGTGGGTCTATATCATGGTAAAAAAATAAATAAATTAGCATAGAGTCCACCTGAATTATGATACCCAGCACAGATAAATCATACAGCTACAGGCTGCAGTCCCCAGCCATATGCTTATATTGGCTGTGTATCAAAATAAGAGGAACTGCATTTGGCTTTCTTTTTTTAAATTATTTAAATAATAATACCCAGCAACGATAAAGCCTGACAGCCATGGGCTGGTATTCTCAGGCTGGAGAAACTCGTGCTTATTGGCCCCCCCAAACTTAAAATAGTAGCTTATAGAGTCTGTAAATGGCATGCACACAAGTGAGAGAGCTGAGGTGCCAGTGAATGGGTTAACCAGACCAGGTTCAAGTCACATAGAATCACTGCACACTCAAATAGAATGCAATATTTATTTGTGATTTTTTTTTCAGAAAAAATTGTGAACAAAAACGACCGTCTCTGATGTTTCGGCCCAAGGAGCCTTGATCACAGGGTCGCTGTCACAAGTAGTCCAGTTATAAGGATTTCTAGTGTGAGGAATGCTGACGTTCCTATGCTAGGAATTCTGTCAGAGTAGTGGACATATGAAGGGGTAAAACCTGTATGGTGCTGATAAAAGGCACTCCCGTGCCTATCCTGGCTCCTATGGCATATGGAATTTATGGTATACTTGATCATGGCATCTGTCTTGGGATTTTCTTGCATAAATACTGTAGACATAAGGTGTTTTGCATATTAACCTTTCCCTCATCCTCTTCCACCTTTTCACCCAGACTATTTTTAGGGGGCTGACTCATTTTTGAGTTTGTTACTGTTTTTGTAGTTGAAGAATATATTTGTATTGTTTTTACTTTCTATGGCAATGAGTCTCTCAGTCTCAATCTTTGCTGCCTCGATTTGCTTTGTACTTTATTTATTTTTTTCTATAACACTGTTCACCATATTTTCAAAGGTTGTCAAGTTCAGTTATGAAATGAGAGATTTCTTAAAGATTTTGAACTCCTGAACTCAAATCTGATAATTAAAATGTATAGTTGACTTTTCTTTCTATGATATCAAAGAGTTTTCCTTTTACACCAAAAAAGTTTCAGTACTTTGAAACATCATTATTTTTGCAAATATAAAGATGCAGAATATTTTATTATGACAATTTTCTAATATTTATTTAGAGAAAACTTGGCAACAATTCATATAACTAAAACATGACTAAACACTATTGCCAATTATAAACAGTTACAGAAATTGCACAATAATTATTCAAATTATTTAATGCTTCGTCACTATCATCTTGCTTTAATTCTCTGAACGCTTTCTTTTTGTCATTTATTGTGCCCTTTACAGTTCTTTTTAGCCATAGTGGTTTCGTGCTATTTTTAGCTTGTTTATTCCCATAGGGAATATACATGAAAACTTATTATTTTGTGACCACTATTACACAAGTGACCCTCAACCCGTTTATTTGCTATGTGATCCGGCCTATTTGTTAATATCAGGTCTAGCAGTACTACCCTTCGTCCTGCACTAATTGTGAAAGGTAATTCAGATGTCTTTTTTTGTTGTCAAAAACCTGTTTGCTTTGCTTGACCCCAATTTCTATCATGTTAGTTGAAGTCCCCCATAGTTATGACTTCTCCCTGATTCGCTGCCTCATCTATGTGCTTTATGAGGATATTTTCTGCCGCTTCCATTATATTTGCAGAAATAACAAACCCCTATCAGTATTTTATTATTCTTTTTCCCTCCTCTTCTCCACTCTAAGGGACTCTACAATTGCATTAGCTTCATATACTGTATATTATCGCCTAGTATCTATTTTAGAGATGATTTTACATATAAACACACACCTCTCATTCGCTTACTTATACGATATTTCCTGAACAGACTATATCACTGTAAATGAACAGCCCAGTCATAGCTCTTATCCACCCATGTGTCATGTCCCCACCAGAGTCCGCTCCTGCGACTTCTGATCCGATCGCCAGGCGATGCCGTGTTGCCACCATGGATAGTGCTGGTGATGGGAGAGGAGTCGGTGCCCGTGGCTCTGCTGAGCACAGGCTCTGCTCATCCACTAGGTTTGGTTTCTCTCGAACCTGCAGTACCACTGGCTGACTGTAGGTGGTGTGTGTCTTCCAGCTGAAGTTGCCATCATTCACCTGCAGCCAATGGGAAGACACCACACCCTTCTTATTCCCCCTCCTGTCATGTGACCACTGCCAGAGATAGTTTGTATTCCTGGTCCCTGTGCTGTTTGTATTTTGATTCCTGTGCACTGACCTTGCTTGTGTTCTAACTACCCTTCTGCCTGTCGTTTATGTACCTCGCTGCCCGATCCGGTTTTGACCCCTGCTTGTTTCTGATTACGTCCTTGCCTGCCGATTCTGTCTCTGTTCTGCAATTCCTGGTTTGACCCTGCCTGACGACTACTCTCCAGACTGCAGCCCTCCACAGGTAGGGATCACCTTGGGCCCTGTGTAATACCAAATCCCTGGACAGGGGTGAAAGGGTTTCAGGGTTCTGGGGGTCCTGCTTGGTGAGTGGCTTCCCTCTAGCCTGTCCATTACAGCCCGTCTGAGTCTGTGGATCCAGGCAGGCGTTACACCATGTCTCTGTTATCCCCACCTTCATAATGTTCTTCCAACAATAATAATTCTATTTCCTCCATCTTGTTGGTGAGGCTTCTGCATTAGTGTACATCCACTTTATGTATTTCTCTGTAACTCTATTCCTACTTAGTGTATTGAATGTCCTAAACCCTCCTTTCCCATTTCATTATTTGTGCCCAGGTCACTAGCTGCACTATTTTCCCTTCCTGTACAGTAAATGCCCTCCCAGATTTTAGTTTAAACACTCCTCCAACCTCCGCTCAATTTCCCCCCCAGCACAGCATCACCCTCTCCATTGAGGTGCAGCCCATCCTTAGTGTAGAGACTGTAGCCAAAAGTGAAGTCGGCCCAGTTCTCCAGAAACCCCAAACCTTGCTTCCTAAAATAATTCCTGAGCCACTTATCCTCCTCCCTAATCTTCCTCTACCCTCCTGGTGTAGCCCGTGGTATTGTCAGTGTTTCAGAAAATACCACCGTCAAGGTCCTTGCTTTAAAGTGAAACTGTCAGGTGCAATATGCACCCAGAACCACGAGCAGTTCTGGGTGCATATTGCTAATCCCTGCCTAACCTTCCCTGCATCTAGTAGCATAGATAAAGAGATCTTTAGAAAAGTATTTCTAAAGATCATTTATCATATTCTATTGATCACAGGGACTATTTGCAAGGGCGTTACATCCCTCGACTAGTCCACCCTCTTAGCTTGTTAGCACGCCCACAGGGTCGTGCTAACATGCTATTCAATGCATATTGCCCAGCGGCATCAGCGGTGATGCACGTACCTGTGTCCGTTGTCACCGCATAAGAACGATGGGTTTTGGTTCAGTGCACATGATCAAAAGTCTCAGCACTTCCGGTCATAAGCACTATAAATCCAGAAAATATGGGCACACGATGGCGCTGCAGGACCTGAGCAATGCTGAAAAAGCATGAAAACGACAGAGGGTAAGTATAAGATTGGGAGGAGAGCTTAAGATTAAAGCACCACACCAGCGCTGAAACCCCCCCACTGGAGTGGTACTTTAGGGTATGTGTCCACGTAGCAGATGTCTTGGCAGGAAAAATACAGCAGAAAAAATGCTTTTTTTTTAATTGTGTTTGTGTGTTTTTTTTCCATGTGTTTTTCCACTCATTTTTCATGTTTTTTTAGTCATGGCAATCATGGGTGGTTCTCGCTGTACCCCTGCGTTCGCCACCAGGTCTCCACTTGATGTTACAGCTCTCACTGCCCGGAGCGGTGCCTGCGCTGCTCCCGGTAGTTTAACCTCCTGAAGGCCTTGATCTGGTTCCTGTAATATGATCACAGAGACTTGATCGCTGCCATTGCAACCCTGGTTCATCACCATGACGAACCCGGGTAACTGAGCTATGGAGAGCCTCACACACCATACCGGATCCATGGCGTGTGAGGCGAAGTATCAGTGCTGCAAGTGCAGCACTGAAAGATAAAATCCATTGCAGTGATCAAGCACGAGCACTGCAGTGGATGATATCCACAGGAAAAAATGCAGAAAGAATTAACATGTTGCAGATTTTTTTCTCCACTAAAATCTGCAAGGAAAAAATTTGCAACATGTGCACAGCAAGTCAGGATTCTCATAGACTTTGCTGGGATGTATTTTTCCTTGCAGTATTGATTAAAATCTGCAAGAAAAACCACATGAAAAAATGCAGCGTGGGAACACAGCCTTATGGCCCCGTTACACGCAATGACATCGCTAACGAGATATCGCTGGGGTCACGGAATTTGTGACGCACATCCGGCGTCATTAGCGACGTCGTTGCGTGTGACACTTACGAGTGACCGCTAATGATCCCAAATACTCACCAAATTGTTGATTGTTAACACGTCGTTCATTTTCAAAATATTGTTGCTCGTTTCTGACGCAGGTGGTTCGTCGTTCCTGAGGCAGCACATATCGCTACGTGTGACACCCCGGGAATGACGAACAACAGCGTTCCTGTGTCCTCTGGCAATGAGGTGGGAGTTTTCCTCATGCGGCTGCTGTCCGCACCTCCGCTTTTATTGGTAGTCTGCTGTGTGATGCCGCACGAACCGCCCCCTTAAAAAAGAGGTGTTTGCCGGCCACAGCAACGTCGTTAGGAAGGTAAGTTCATGTGACGCGTACCTGCGATGCTGTTTGCCACTGGCAGCGATTTGCCAATGACGCACGCACGACGGGGCAGGTGTGATCGCTAGCGACGTCACAGCGTGTAAAGCAGCCTTTAAGGTCAGTCAGGAAAAAAGCTGTGTGCATGAGATTTGAATTATTTGTAATGAAACTGTAAAATACAGTTTTTTTTCTGCAGAAAAAAATGCAAAAAAAACAGGATCAAAAAAGGCTGCAAAGATGCCACATGAGCCTTTTATACATATTTTCCAATTAGAGGCTTTTTATTTATATGAATTGATTTTATTACTTGAGAATTCGGCAAAGCCAGCAAATTTGAATTCAAAAGATATGCTCATGTTTAATGATCCCCACAATTTCATGATATATCTTTATATAGGGTAAAGCTCCAGATACCCTGCCTTCCTTACACAGCAATAAGGATAAATAAGGAATATTCTGTCTGGAGAATGCTACCACTAGGGAAGGAATGACATATGGATTTAAATTACTACCATAGTTTACAATTGTAACTTATGGAGCTGAAAATCTGTGAGTATAAAGTTCCCTCTAGTGTTCACTGCAAAGAAACACTACACTAAAAAACACCAGACTACGCAAAAAAACAACAGAAAGATAAAACAGAACCTGCATTGTGATAACTTTGTTGTAAAATCCACAGACGATGAATGCCTTGATTGACACGATTGCTTTCTATAAGATCCACTTGTGTTTTTGGCTAAGAGAAAAACTAAAATATTAACTTATAATACATGAAAATCTCTTGAATGGAAAATGTTGTTAGTAGTTTAATAGCAAAACTAAGCAAAAGTGGCAATCATTTTGCTGGTTCAGAGTCTGAGCAACTCCTGTACGTAGCTGGCTGTGCTGCTGCTTTTGTCACAGCTTCTACAACACACCACTTCTGGTAATGACAGCTGTCTCCTCCTCCTTTTTAGATTTAGAATGGGTAAGCTATACGAAGCAGATCTGTCTATGGAGAGGGAGGAAAGCATCTAAGTGTTCATATAGAGCAGCTATACTATATCAGAGTGTAGATAGGCAGGAGTGCATATATAAGCCAGTTTGCAAGGGCTGAGTTCAGTGTAGCAAGAAAAAAGAGCAAAGTGATGCCACTCCTGAGTGATCTGTTATGGGTTTTAAGAAGAGAAAGCAATATAGGAATGAACATATAAAAGCTACAGATGTAAGTCATAAAAATAAATACTGTATGTAAAAAACACTTTATGCAATGATGCTTCAATTCAACAGGCAAAACTGTAGTACTACCATGTTTACCCAAAAATAAGACCTACCCCAAAAATAAGAACTAGCATGATTTTACAGGATTTTTGGACTATGTTTAAAATATAAGCCCTACTCCAAAAATAAGCCCTAGCCGGTGTTAGCGGGAGTCAAACTGCACAATTTCTCAGGTCCCCCACTCTCTTAGGGACTCCAGCAGTTCTATTCCGAGGTTACAATTGTTTCAGGATATTTGGTGACTTCACAGTCATGCAACATGATGTAACCAAAGGTCTCTTAATTGCAAGAGTCTAAAGGGTACTTTGCACGCTGCGACATCGCTAGCCGATGATAGCGATGCCGAGCGCGATAGTACCCGCCCCTGTCGCACATGCGATATGTTGTGATAGCTGCCGTAGTGAACATTATCGCTACGGCAGCTTCACATGCACTTACCTGCCCTGCGACGTAGAATAGAAGCGCAAGGGCCTTCCTTTCGCATTGGTGGTGGAGGCAGGTAAGGAGATGTTCCTCGCTCCTGCGTCTTCACACACAGCGATGTGTGCTGCCGCAGGAACGAGGAACAACATCGTATCTCCTATTGGTGCGACATTATGGAAATGTCCGACGCTACACAGATCACCGATTTACGACGCTTTTGCGATCGTTTATCGGCGCATCTAGGCTTTACACGTTGCGACGTCATTACCGGCACCGGATGTGCGTCACTTTCGATTTGACCCCGACGATATCGCAGTAGCGATGTCGCACCATGCAAAGTACCCCTAAGGATGAAGAGGAGACAAGCAGGTATGTGCAGTTGAAATAAGAAGTTTACATACACTATCTACAAAGACACATCTGCATGTTTTTCTCACTATCAGAAATCAGAATAAACCTTTCCTCTTTTAGGTTAATTAGGACCAAAATTATTTTTATTTGCCAAATGCCAGAATAATGTGTGTGAGAGAGAATATTTTAAGGCATTTTTATTACTTTCTGCAAAGTCAAAAGTTTACATATATTTCATTAGTATTTGGTACCATTGCCCTTAAGTTGTATGACTTGGGTCAAACATTTTGGATCTCCTTCCACAATCTTCTCACAATAGTTGGTAGTAATTTGGGCCCATTCCTCCTGACAGAACTGGTGTACCTGAGCCATGTCTGTAGGTCGTCTTGCTCGCACCGACCTTTTCAGCTTTGCCCATAAATTTTTAATAGGATGTAGATCAGGGTTTTGTGATGGCCACTCCAAAACATTGCCTTTATTATTGTTAGGCCACTTTGAAATCAGTTTGGCAATATGCATCGGGTCATTTATTCTGATTTCATATCAGATAGTGAGAAAAACATGCAAATGTGTCTTTTTAGATAGTGTATGTAAACTTCCGGTTTCAACTAAATGTGGAATGTGTGTGTGTGTGTGTGTGTGTGTGTGTGTGTATGTGTGTTTGTATATCTGTGTGTTTGTGTGTGTATAGCTAGCTAGCTTGATAGATAGTTACACAGTTACACACAGGGTTTGGTGAGTTAGGTTGATGTTTCAAAATGTGATATGATAAAATTTTAATAAATGTTATTTTTTTGTGTCCAAAAATAAATATAGGTTGTTGTTCCTGTAAAAAAAGAAAACATCCCCTGAAAATAAGCCGTAGCCCATCTTTTGGAGAAAAAATACTATAAGAGACGATCTTCATTTCGGGGAAACGCAGTAGTAATGCCCAGGATGAATGATTTAGATCCATAGCATTGGTGTAAGGCCGGGGCCACACGGGGCACTAGTGCAATGCTCGCCTGACACTCGGCTCACGCTGGCAACACAGCAGGAGCCGAGTGTCATGCTAGTATCCATACGACTGAGGTCCGACTGTGCAAGCGGACCTCCGCTGAGGGGGGCGGGCCGGCACTTAAGAGGGGCGGGCCAGTTCTGCGGAGGGGTGGGCCGGCACAGAGGAGGGGAGGGAGGGATTTCTCTCCCTCTCTCCTCCATAGCCGGCTATTACGAATCTCGCTCTGCATGCATGATACACTGGTGTACCGCGAGTGCAGTGCGATTTTTCTCTCGCCCCATTCACTTGAATGGGTGCGAGAGAAAAGAGTCTTGCATTACAGTTGCAGCATGCTGCGATTGTTTTCTCGGTCCGATTTAGGGCTGAGAAAATAATTGCTCATGTGCGCTGACACACAGGCTAGAATTGGTCCGAGTGGAATGCAATGTTTTATCGCACTCCACTCGCTCCGATTTTGTCACCGTGTGGCTTAGGCCTAACCGTCTTTCCTTTGTGGTGCCGTCATTTATTTGTGCACTTTGCGGTGTCACATTGATGTCAGCCTTATGTCCTTATTTCCGCTGACTTCATTATGCTGACAAGCGCTAATTAAGAGCTGTGTGTAAACTATGAGCAATCTTCTAATGCTGTTTTCAGAACACACTGTAATTACCAGTGCATTTACATAAGTGTAAGATTACCCTTTAAGGCAGAATTGCCTGTGGATGATTTCCCTCTTTAGCTTCTTGGAGATGTGATTGGAATTCTCCATGTTCATTCTATAGAATTTTACGTTGCGTCTTGTCAGTCCTAATCTCACAATGATCCCATATCGGCTACAGGCAGCGCAGAAAATCCTGTCCTATTTACCTATTCGTGTCATATTGAAATTCTAACCTAATTAAAAGGAGATGGACTTGTTTCATCTAATTGGAATTCTTGTATTATTAGTTTACACATATCTACACGTCGTCCTGGTTGTGTATGGAAAGCAGACACTTTATGCATCAATAGTTGTATCTGTTCTAATGTACCTGATTACATGTCAAGTTTCTTGTCTTGCAATAAATGGCAAAACATTGACATGTAAAAGCTTTTCAGATAAATAACATAATACATTATATTGTCTTCTCTGAATGTGCAGCAGGCATGGAGCGGGTCTGAAGTATTTCAGGATGTTTTCTTGAAAATATGAATATTTTATTTATCAGAAATATGACTAGATTACAATACTAGAACAGCCATCTTGCTCTTGACCCTGGTAGCATCAATGCATAAAACAGCGGCTTGCAAAAAAATAAGCAGTGGCTTTTCTAATCATTGGAATCGGAATATGGCTGATTTTATCTGAAGGACACTTTATTGCATGCTACTATTCAAACTGACATTAAAGCCCCCGTCACATTTAGCGACTTACCAGTGATCCCGAAAATGATGCGACCTGATAAGGATCGCTGGTAAGTCGCTGGGAGGTCGCTGGTGAGATGTCACACAGTCAGACCTTACCAACGACTCAGTAATGATATAGGTTACAGTATAACCTGTATAACGATCTCAGCAGTCACTGTGACCCTGTCACACAGCGTCAAACACAGCTATGTGTCCTGCCCAGCAGGACATCGCCTTTGAAGAAAATGGTCCAGGACATTCAGCAACGACCGGCGACCTCACAGCAGGGGCCAGGTCGTTAGCAAGATTGCTGTTGCGTCACCAAAACCGTGACTCATCAGCGATGTCGCTAGCAATGTTGCTTAGTGAGACGTGGCCTTAAGTGCCAATGTTTGATAAAGTGGCCCCCAAATTTGGGCTCTACACTTGGGGAAAACCTCAACTCCCAGAATCCCGAGAGAGTTAGGATATGTGGGCACACTGAGTATTTGGTGTAGACATTTTCTGCATTAAATCTGCATCTTCTGGCATGCGTTTTTTTGTGAGTTTTTGATGAGCTTTTTGTGAGTTTTTGTTGTTTTTTTGTGCCATGAGTTTTGCTTAAAGGGAACCAAACATCAGGCCTCTGCGCATAGCGCTTATCTCCGGCGCCATGTTTCTGAAGCCCCCGCATTACACAACTTGGTGTCTGAGAGGGCGGCGCATGCGCCCTCGTTTCTTCACAGCCCGTTGTGACCGCGGGAGCGCGCGCGATTAGAACAGGACAGAACAGCTGACCGGAGGACGCGATTACCTGCTGCTCCTGTATCGTGCCGCCCCAGGACACCGGGCCAACACACCAGCCGGTGTGACATCGCTGTGGCGCCGCCCTCTCAGACACCAAGTTGTGTAATGCGGGGGCTTCAGAAACATGGCGCCGGAGATAAGCGCTATGCGCAGAGGCCCACTCCGGCACCATGTTTCTGAAGATTAGATATTTACATACAGCCAGAGGGAGGGAGGGAGGAACAGGCGGCATGGGGGGGCAGGGAACACGTGCATAACCCGCCCGGACATCAGGAGAGAGGGAGGAACAGGCTGGTGGGGGGGCGGGGAACTCCTGCATAACCCGCCCGGACATTATCTGCAGAGGTGCACACGTCAATCAAAAAGTGCACGAAATTTCAAACTTTATAAAGTTGTATTTCACTGCCTAAACACCCGAGCTGCCCCCTGATGGTATGTACACACTGTGCATGATAGTGCCAGCACTGCACTGGCTGCACCTTATACACGAAAATCCTGATGTTTGGTTCCCTTTAATGAAGTCAATGGGTGGAAGGCATAAAAAAGATAAAAATGTATCAACAATTGACATGCTGCAGATTATTTTCTGCACCAAATCTGCAAGGAAGAAACAGCAATGTGCGCAGAGCTCTTCAGAATTCTTAAAGAGGTTGATCATTACTCTGCAATAGTGGTCACATCCCTTTAAAACTGATAGGTGAGGCTTTTGTCAAATACCTTGTTCTGCCAATTCTGCCTTTGAGCACCGCTGTTGCCGTCCGCTCATCCCCATAAAGTGATCCCCGGGCTCCGTGACCTGTGAGATCCGGTGATGTCATGTCAACTTCCGGTTGACCTGATTTAACCTAGCCCGATCCCATTCTCCGTGAGTGACTGGGCTGTGGGCGGCGTTTCACCGCTCTTCACATCCCAGCATGCTGCGTGCTCTCTCCTTCGCTGCAGAGTGCCGCAATCAGGAGTGATGCTGGGCTGTAATGCTGGGCTGTGATTAGTGGTGAAACGCCGTCCACAACCCAGTCAATCAGGGAGACTGGGGCCGCCTCAGTGATGTCAGGTTAACTGGAAGTTGATATGATATCACCAGATGTCAGAGGTCAAGGAGCCCGGGGGTCACTTCATGGGTATGAGCGGACCGCAATAGCACCGCACAAAAGCAGAATTACCTGAACAAGGTATTTAGAAAAAGCCTTCCCTATAAGTTTTACAGAGATGTGCCCACTATTGCAGAATAGTGAAAAACCCCTTTTATGACTTTGGTGGCATAGGGATAGGCATGCAGATTTGTGACAAATCTGAACCAAATATATACAGTACAGACCAAAAGTTTGGACACACCTTCTCATCTCTAGAACAACTATTAAGAGGAGACTTTGTGCAGCAGGCCTTCATGGTAAAATAGCTGCTAGGAAACCACTGCTAAGGACAGGCAACAAGCAGAAGAGACTTGTTTGGGCTAAAGAACATAAGGAATGGACATTAGACCAGTGGAAATCTGTGCTTTGGTCTGATGAGTTCAAATTTGAGATCTTTGAATCCAACCACCGTGTCTTTGTAGAAAAGGTGAATGGATGGACTCTACATGCCTGGTTCCCCGTGAAGCATGGAGGAGGAGGTGGGACGGTGTGGGGGTGCTTTGCAGGTGACACTGTTGGGGATTTTTTCAAAATTGAAGGCATACTAAACCAGCATGCCTACCACAGCATCTTGCAGCGGCATGCTATTCCATCCGGTTTGCATTTAGTTGGAGCATCATTTATTTTTCAATAGGACAATGAGCCTAAACACACCTCCAGGCTGTGTAAGGGCTATTTGACTAAGAAGGAGAGTGATGGGATGCTACGCCAAATGACTTGGCCTCCACAGTCACCAGACCTGAACCCAATCGAGATGGTTTGGGGTGAGCTGGACTGCACAGTGAAGGCAAAAGGGCCAACAAGTGCTAAGCATCTCTGGGAACTCCTTAAAGACTGTTGGAAAACCATTTCCGGTGACTACCTTTTGAAGCTCATCAAGAGAATGCCAAGAGTGTGCAAAGCAGTAATCAAAGCAAAAGGTGGCTACTTTGAAGAACCTGGAATATAAGACATATTTTCAGTTGTTTCACAGTTTTTTAAGTATATCATTCCACATGTTTTCATTCATAGTTTTGATGTCTTCAATGTGAATCTACAATTTTTAGAGTCATGAAAATAAAGAAAACTCTTTCAATGAAAAGGTGTGTCCAAACTTTTGGTCTTTACTATATATATATATATATATACATATATATATATATATATATATATATATATATATATATAATGCATCAAAAATGCACCGTGTGCACACAGCCTTATAGTCAAGAACTGTAGAATTTATACAGCAAGGTCGTAGGTTATAGAAGCAGACCATCCAGTTGCTATTGGGCTGGTGAGTTAGTGGCCTGTCCGGTACCACTCTGATGCTGACCTGGTGACGGCTGATTTACCCTGTGGCCAGAACCATCAGCAGCTGGCAAACTGTCACGGTTATCTCCCTGCTGTTTTGAGACTAGTGACACCCTTAGGACTGGAGCCTCTCATCTCCATCTAGTCTCCTCATTTAAATGAGGTATCCTTTCCTTTGGCGTCTCATGAGTTAATTTCAGGTTTTGTTGCCAGCAGAGCTGAGCAGGGCAGGTCAGCTGTTGTTGCTTTGGGCCCACACCCATTTAGGTTAAATACTGGAGCCTTCCCAGCAGACCTTGCTGCTGTTAGAATCATTTCTACTTTGGCCAGCCTGGTGGAAGGAACTGCTGAGTTATTCTCCTGTACCCATCCATCTGCTACTATTGAGTCTGTCTGCTATGTTGAAGTCTGGTGTTTTGTGTCCCTCTGTTTATTCTTCCCGTCTATCTTTCCTTTCCCACCGTGATTATTAGTTAAGTGGTGAGTCGAATGTACTCGTCGGCCTACTCAAGTGAGTTTAGGACCAGCTGAGGGACTACTAGGTATCCTACTCGCTGACAGGTTGAAACAGCCTGTACAGTCATGGCCAAAAGTTTTGAGAATGACACCAAAATTATTTTTTCACATGATCTGTTGCCCTCTGGTTTTTAATTGTGTTTGTCTGATGTTTACATCACATACAGAAATATAATTGCAATCATATTATGAGTACCAAAAATAAACAAAATATATATTATTATCAGCTCACCAAGCCTGCTGCAGACCTATAGTCGTCCTGTGGAAGATGATCAGCGCACGGATGGTCAGAAGTCACCAAGTAGAAATAGAATGTAAATCCAGCGCAATCACATGAATTTTAAAAAAGTTACCTTCTTTATTATTGATTTTCCATAAAATCCAAGCAGGTACATGCAGCATAAAAAATATATGTGCCCAGGTCAGAGCGACGCGTTTCAACAAACGGTCTTAATCATGGTCTGAACCAAGACTGACCAAATCCTTCCTTAAGAAGGCAATCCACCCAAAGTTAATTGTTCACCTGTGAGGTTAACTATAAGGGGGTTGATACAAAGAGGTATACATACATAATTAAAAACACATATACAAATATATAGAATACCATATTTAAACATTGTGAATAATATTAGGAATCATGGTGATTATATCCCAGATGGAGGGAATGAAACCTTATCAATTATATAAATATAGACATCATAATTCATATTTTATCTTCCAATTTTATAGATGTCAAATTTCATCATAAAAGATTCCATAATGAAGAGTAAACCAGAAATTAGTTTAATAAAATAGATCAATAATGCAAAATTAAATCCTGTCTACTGTTTAAGCCATGGGGATATCTACTTTTAAGGTAATAAAACCGCTGCGGGGTGGAGATCACAGAAGGAAACTTCTCAACCGAGAAACCTTCTGGATCTTCACCCTGGAAAGTAGATATCCCCATGGCTTAAACAGTAGACAGGATTTAATTTTGCATTATTGATCTATTTTATTAAACTAATTTCTGGTTTACTCTTCATTATGGAATCTTTTATGATGAAATTTCACATCTATAAAATTGGAAGATAAAATATGAATTATGTTGTCTATATTTATATAATTGATAAGGTTTCATTCCCTCCATCTGGGATATAATCACCATGATTCCTAATATTATTCACAATGTTTAAATATGGTATTCTATATATTTGTATATGTGTTTTTAATTATGTATGTATACCTCTTTGTATCAACCCCCTTATAGTTAACCTCACAGGTGAACAATTAACTTTGGGTGGATTGCCTTCTTAAGGAAGGATTTGGTCAGTCTTGGTTCAGACCATGATTAAGACAGTTTGTTGAAACGCGTCGCTCTGACCTGGGCACATATATTTTTTATGCTGCATGTACCTGCTTGGATTTTATGGAAAATCAATAATAAAGAAGATAACTTTTTTAAAATTCTTGTGATTGCGCTGGATTTACATTCTATTTCTACTTGGTGACTTCTGACCATCCGTGCGCTGATCATCTTCCACAGGACGACTATAGGTCTGCAGCAGGCTTGGTGAGCTGATAATAATATATATTTTGTTTATCTTTGGAAGTTTTTCGTGCTCCCAGCTATTATCATCATTGATTTTTTGATAATATTAAGCCCACATTATGACTGACAATCAAAGGAACCACGTTTTGGAGGGTGAAGAGTATAATGATAGACTTTTAAAAATTGCACAGATCTTTAATAGCACCAGTAATTTGATCCCTGCGGAAATGGACTCTATGCATAAACTCCTTTGGGACTTAGAAATTAATCTTACTAAAGAAATGAAAATCTGGTGGGATGCCAAACTGCTCTTGGACAGTTGGGAGAAGTTGCTCTTGGAGGACATTCTGGTACCATTCTTTATTCATGGCTGTGTTTTTAGGCAAGACTGTGAGTGAGCTGATTCCCTTGGCTGAGAAGCAACCCCACACATGAATCGTTTCAGGATTCTTAACAGTTGGCATGAGACAAGACTGGTGGTAGCGCTCACCTCTTCTTCTCCTAATAAGCTGTTTTCCAGATGTCCCAAACAATCAAAAAGGGGATTCATCTGAGAAAATGACTTTACCCCAGTCCTCAGCAGTCCACTCCCTGTACCTTTTTCAGAATATCAGTCGGTCCCTGATGTTTTTTCTGGCGAGAAGTGGCTTCTTTGCTGCCCTCCTTGAAACCAGGCCTTGCTCAAAGAGTCTCCGCCTCACAGAGCGTGCAGAAGCACTCACACCAGCCTGCTGCCATTGCTGAGCTAGCTCGGCACTGCTGGTAGTCCGATCCCGCAGCTGAAACAGTTTTAAGATACGGTCCTGGTGTTTGCTGGTGCTTCTTGGGCGCCCTGGAGCCTTTTTGGCAACAATGGAAGCTCTCTCCTTGAAGTTCTTGATGATGCGATAGATTGTTGACTGAGGTGCAATCTTTGTTGCTGCGATATTCTTCCCTGTTAGGCCATTTTTGTGCAGAGCAATGATGGCTGCACGTGTTTCTTTAGAGATAACCATGGTTAACTGAAGAGAAACAATGATACCAAGCACCAGCCTCCTTTTAAAGTGTCCAGTGGTGTCCTTCTTACTTAATCATGACTGATTGATCGCCAGCCCTGTGCTCATCAACACCCACACCTGTGTTAATGGAACAATCACTAAAACAATGTTAGCTGCTCCTTTTAAGGCAGGAATGCAATGCTGTTGAAATGTGTTTTGGGGGTTAAAGTTCATTTTCTTAGCCAATACTGACTTTGCAAGTAATTGCTGTTAAGCTGATCACTCTTTATGACATTCTGGAGTATATGCAAATTGCCATTAGACAAACTTAAGCAGTAGACTTTGTAATAATTAATATTTGTAGCATTCTCAAAACTTTTGGCCATGACTGTGTAGGGCACACTAGAGATCTCAGGAGTCAGCTTGAGGTGAGTTCAGGAGGTGCCACCTCACCATTCTTTCTAGCGGCAAGGACCTCTGTTTTATCATGACTTCAGTGTTTCCCTCTTTTGTGGTGTTTTTTCGTAGTGTGTCAGACGCCAATTGGTCTAATTGCATGTGTCCCACTTAGACGCACATATTCTACTCCATGTATAACACAAATATATAAAAAGACCATGTACTTGATGGCCAAGTCAATCTTCTGACATCTGTGGCCAACATATTTCTTGACCGCACCAATGCACTGTGCCTAAAATAGACTTCTGAAATAGGACCTTATGATTTCAATGGATGACCTTGGATGCAGCCAATCATTTGGCACATCCCTGGCATCCTAATTGGCTGTGTTGTTTTGTGTTGTGTTATTCAAAACATTGACACATTTAAAGGGGAATGGGGTGTTACTGTTTTTGCATCGAATTATAGTTTGCTTTAGGTTTATGACAATGCTGGAATTTATTCACCTTAGAGCATCATTGTACAGTAGATATACTGTATATAGCTTGAGTCTACATTAAAATATGAGTACAAACTGTGCTGTAAATGGAATTACTATCCGGACCCTGAGTTATAACCTCTCATATATAAATTTTAAGGCTGCACTGACAATTCTGCCGGTTATCATTAGAAACAGACAGCAAGGTTGTCGTGACACAATCCAAGCAGCTAAGCTCTGAAACTGCAATGAGGTTTCTTTCTATATCAGGTCCTGGGTAATTCTAGGACTTCCCTTATGACAGATTACCAAAGCAAGGTCTTGAAGACACTTAGTAAGCAAAAGATGCTAGAAAATTTCAGACTTGCTGCCTGCAGAATTCTGAATGCAGCTTTGAGCAATAATTCAGACTATAACTAAGGTTGACCAAAATATGTGATGTCTCAGAGAGACCACCGGATCTCTTATACTTCTTATGTCACTGTGCGTCTGTCACCAGTATTCTGCAGGGTACGGTCTATGTAGTCAGGGGACAGAGACAGAAAAGGGCCCCTGTGCAACGCAATAGCTTATTGTAATGTACAATTCCACATGGTTTGGCAGTTGTAGTGGGCCTCCTAAGCTCTCGGGCAGCTGCACAAGTCACACTAATAGTATGTTTGCCCCTGCCATTCCTGGAGGTTTGGCGAGTGGGATAATCATCTGAGAACACTAAAAAAGATAGACACTCTAAAAGCTGTCACAAGAAGGTTTTTATAAACATCAGCGTCAGGATCTGTGGAGACTTCAGATTCTGGCACTCTACCTGGTAACTTCTCTGTGATCTGTGATCAGCGCAGACAGACTCGGGCATCAATTCACAGATTGGTAGTTCATAGGCAGGCTAACAAGAGTTAATCTCTGCTGGGCTGTTTGTTAGGTCTCCTTTGTTCACAGGCTATTGGGGAGTCAGTCACATTAGCTCCCTTCCTATATATGCTAGCTGGACCGTTCCTTTAATGCCAGCTATAGCTTTTCTATACTGGTCTGGTGAGGTGTTGTGATCAAGACTTACTGATGGATGTAGTGCATTATTGCTGTGAGCACTTGTGGTGTTAATCCTTATGTCGTTTTTTTGCTGCTTTCCTTATCTTGTTTATCTCTTTAGTCTATTACTGTCTGTCTCTGTGAGTATACAGTGTGTTTAAGTTTGGTTTTTCCCTGTCTGTCTTTGTTTGTTACCATCTTATTCCTTCCACATTCCGTCCCTGGGGACAGAACAGATTAGTTCTGGTCAGGGGAATAGTAATGCATGGGACTTCGATGTCTCCACCATCAGGGGTAATCCATAGGTTAGGTAGAGCCTACGGTCCCCTAACATGAGGGACAGTATAGGAGCCCCTATCCCTCGCTATCCAACAGTCACACTCTGACATAAGCTCTGGAAAAGGGAGGCCACTAACACTTGTTATGGCCTTCCGGTTCAGAAGGTTGAGAAAAGCTTTGGGAAACTTTCCTTTTTGAAACCTAATTCTCTATATAAACTGTAAAATTGTGCCCAAATGTAAGGTGATTAAATAGAAGTATTTCCAGCCTCATTCCAGCAAAAAACCTTGTATGTTTAGTTATGCTGATGTTCTTAGAGCCGATTCATCTCTTTGCTACATTAATGCGTTTTGCACCTTTTTCGTTTGCCCAGTAATTTAGATCAATAAGTTTATGTATAAAAAGTGCTATATCAGCATTCTGTTTCTTAAGGGGTAAGCTGATATTTGGTATGCCATATGGTGTTAATGTCTGATGGAGTAAGATGAGGAGTAGTAGTAATGGAGTACCATGGTGTAAAGGGCACTTTACACGCTGCAATCTCACTATCGATATCACTAGCGAGGGTACCCGCCCCCGTCGGTTGTGCGTCATGGGCAAATCGCTGCCCGTGGCGCGCAATATCGCTTACACCCGTCACACTACTTACCTGCCTAGCGACGTCGCTGTTGACGGCGAACCGCCTCCTTTCTAAGGGGGCGGTTCGTTCGGCGTCACAGCGACGTCACTAAGCCGCCGCCCAATAGCGGAGGGTCGGAGATGAGCGGGACAAACATCCCGCCCACCTCCCTTCCTCATTACGGGAGGCCGCAGGTACGAGATTGTTCCTCGTTCCTGCGGTGTCACACATAGCGATGTGTGCTGCCGCAGGAACAACTAACAACATAGTACCTGCAACAGCAACGATGTTTGGTAATGGAACGACGCGTCAAAGATCAACGATAAGGTGAGTATTTTTGATCGTTAATGGTCGTTCGTGCGTTTCACACGCAACAACATCGCTAACGAGGCCGGATGTGCGTCACTAATTCCGTGACCCCAACGACATCTCGTTAGTGATGTCGTTGCGTGTAAAGCGGCCTTAAGGCTATGTGCGCACTAGACCGTTTTTCCCGCGGATTTACCCGCGGATTTGCCCCGGAAATTTCTTGAGAAATGTCTGCAATCTTTGTGCAGACATTTCCCATGAAATTCAATGAGAAAAAAAAATAGCTGTGCGCACTGTGCGGATTTTTCTCAAGAAAATTTCTTGAGAAAATTTTCTCGAGAAACTTTCTTGAGAAAATGTGCATATCCATTAATTTCCGCAGGTACCTGCGGTATTCCGGGGGTATTCCGCAGGTAGCAATGATGTGCGGTATACCACCGGAATAGCCGCGATTTACCTGCGGTAATGCCCATCGCTGCCTGCGGTTTTGCAGGAAGCGATGTCATTATGCCAGGAAGAGGAGCAGAGGAAACACACGTCACACTCCCTGGACGCCGCACAGAAGCACTTCCGTGCGACCTCCAGGTGTCTGTGCAGTGTGTGTCCTGCTCCGGCCTCGCGGCTGCCTGCACTGCAGGGTGTCAGTGTCTGCCCGCAGTATCAGCAGCCTGTCACGCTGCAGCGCAGGCAGACACGGACATCCTGCAGTGCTGGGAGCCGCGGGGATGACGATCGCTGCTGTCAGGAGGTGAGATCATTACCTGCTGTGACGATCTCCTGCCTCCTGACGTCAGCGCTGTCACTGCTGTCTAGGGCCGACTCGCGAGCGGCCCGAAACTGTCACTAGCGGTGACGTCACGGGCTCTCGCGATAAGTCAGTGACAGCGCTGACGTCAGCAGTACAGGAGATGATCACAGAAGGTAATGATCTCATCTATGCTCCTGATGGCAGCGCTCGTCATCCCCTGCAGTGACCTGAGCTGACCTATTGATGTTAGCTCAGGTCACTGCATTGCTCTCCCAGCCAATGGGGAACATTCTGTTTTTCATTGACTGGGACAGCGACTATGGTATGGATCGCCGTGCCCCCCCCGCCCCTTATTGGATTACGCCGGACGTGGAATTGATTGTGCTCTTTTCAATAAATTGGTTAAAGAGGGAATGTTTTGGGGAGTGTTTTTTCAAATAAAACTTTTTTTGTTGTCTATTTTTTAATTATTACCGACTGGGTTGGTGATGTCGGGTATCTGATAGACGCCTGACCTCACCAACCCCAGGGCTTGATGCCAGGTGACATTACACATCTGGCATCAACCCCATATATTACCCCGTTTGCCAACGCACCAGGGCGCGGGATGAGCTGGGGCAAAGCGCCAGGATTGGCACGTCTAATGGATGCGCCACTTCTGGGGCGGCTGCGGCCTGCTATTTTTAGGCTGGGGAGTGTCCAATAACAGTGGACCTCCCTAGTCTGAGAATATCAGACCCCAGCTGTCCGCTTTACCTTGGCTGGTGATCCAATATGGGGGGGACCCCACGTTTTTTGTTTTAAATTATTTATATAATTTAAAATAACAGCGTGGGGTGCCCACTGTTTTGGATTATCAGCCAAGGTGAAGCTGCCAGCGGTGGTCTGCAGGCTGCAGCCGTCTGCTTTACCCTAGCTGGCTACAAAAAATGGGGGGACCTCACGTCATTTTTTTTAATTATTTATTTATTTTATGGCTAAATACAAGGCTAAGCACCCTTTAGGCTACTTTCACACATCCGGCTTGAGCTCTGCGGCTCAATCCGGCTGTGCAAGCTATGCAACGGATGCGGTGAAAACACCGCATCCTTTGCATAGGTTTTTCCTTTGCGGCCAGTCCGGTTTTTGCCGCTTGCGGCATGTTACTGAGCATGCGCAGTGGCAAAAACCGCATGCGGCGGCCGGATGCGGTTATTGCCGCATCGCGCCGCATCCGGCCGCCATAGGCATGTATTGAAAAATGTGCCGCATCGGCCGAATGCGGCGAGATGCGGTTTTTTTTGCCGCACGAAAAAACGTGCCAGGCAACGTTCCATCCGGCCGCCGCATCGGCTACATCTGCCGCATGCGGCAAAAAACGGACGGAACGCAAGGCCATGCGGCACAATGCGGCACTAATTAAAGTCTATGCAGGAAAATCGCAACCGGCAGCAAAAAAAAAACGGTTGCGATTTTCATGCAAAGTGCCGGATTGTGCCGCATAGCAAAAACCGGAGGTGTGAAAGTAGCCTAAGTGCCACATGAAAGTCACTAAAGGGTGCCAGCTTAGAAAATGCAGGGAGGTAGAACATTATATAGGTTTTTCTCATCTATCTATCTATCTATCTATCTATCTATCTATCTATCTATCTATCTATCTATCTATCCCTCTATCTATCTATCTATCTATCCCTCTATCTATCTATCTATCTATCTATCTATCTATCTATCTATCTATCTATCCCTCTATCTATCTATCTATCTATATATCCATCTATCCCTCTATCTATCTATCTATCTATCTATCCATCTATCCCTCTATCTATCTATTCATCTATCTATCTATCCCTCTATCTATCTATCTATTCATCTATCTATCCCTCTATCTATCTATCTATCTATTCATCTATCCATCTTTCCCTCTATCCATTATCTGTCTATCGATTATCTTTATTATTTATTGCAGGGACAAACCTGCGGTAAATCCGCGGTAAATCCGCGGCAAATTCGCGGCAAATTCGCGGCAAATCCGCGGCAAAAACGCATGCGGATTTGGTGCGGATTTTTTCCGCAGGTCCGGAAATCTTTCACTGGCAGAAGTTTCTCAAGAAATTTTCTTGAGAAACTTCACATTTCTAGTGCGCACATAGCCTAAGTGTATGTTAGGCTGAGAGTGGTGCTATCACCTGAAATATCCTGTGATCCCACAGTCCACCCCGGAGTTACAGAGAATGAATGATACCCTGACATTGGGTACTTGAGATCAAAAACCAAAATAGGGCCATAGTGACCAGAGAAAAAAGGTGGAGATCTATTAAGATGGTAGGGAGCCATGAAGAAGTTGATATGTGTCTTGAGCTGTGTCCAATGTAGAATCCGTGAAGCGAGTAATAAATACCTTATTGTGTGAAAGTACAAGTGGTTGCTCAAGTAGTCGCACTACTATTCACCAGGGGAATAGCCAAGTCAACCTGTAAATAGGAGATCATTCAAGGAGTTGTTTGGTGCATTGCAACATATTCAAATATTACCCTTCCATATTGGAAGAAGGTGTGAATAAAATTGAGTTGTTTTTAATGGGAATCTGTTTACAAGTTTCTCCTACCCTATCTGAGAGCAACATAATGTAGGGTCAGAGACCTTGATTCCAGCGAAGTGTCACTTACTAGGCTGCTTGCTGAAGTTTTAATAGAACAGTTTTATCTGTTGCAGATCCATCAGTTCTATAAATGCTGAGCTCTGTATAACCCCGCCCACATCACTGATTGTCAGCTTTCTGGGTACACTGTGCATAGGCAGAAAGCAGCCAAGCAGTGGTGGGGTTATACAAAGCTCATGTATATAGAAAACTACCTAGCCGCAGGTTTACTAGTCTTTTAATGATAATCTCCTGCTGATAAAACAGTGATTTTATAAAATCCATACCAAGCAGCCCAATAAGTGACTTTGCTGGAGACAAGGTCTTTGTCTCTACATGCTTCTTTCAAATATCTGGTGACAGATGCCCTTTAATATACAGAAAAATTGGAAACTCTTAAGGCCGCTTTACATGCTACAATTTCTCTGACGATATGTCGTCGGAGTCACGGTTTTCATGACGCACATCCGGCATCATTAGCAACGTCGTTGCGTGTGACACCTACGTGCGACTCCGAACGATCGCAAATAGGGTGAAAATCGTTGATCGTTGACACATCGTTCAGTTTCAAAATATTGTTCGTCTTTGGAACGCAGCAGACATATTGCTACATTTGACACCCTGCCAACGACAAACAACATCCACACGACCGCCTTGGTCAAACAATATATCGCTGAATTATGTAGCGTCGTTTGTGAGATGTGTATGTGGGACCACTACAAAACGACCTATGAGCGATCTCAGCAAATCATAACAACGATCTGGGCGTGTCACATCGCTAGCGATATCGTTGTGGGTACAGCAGCCTTTAAATCCAAGAATTGTAAGAGACCAATACAGCATACATTACATTGGTTTTTCAGAGATTTTGGTTCTTCTTCTTTAAAACCATGTCCATTTTATATCAAGTTACAAAAAAAATTGCAAGAAAACAGCTTGCCCTGCACCTTGGAAGACAAATGTCAATGGTTATCCTCTTAATATTCCACCTTTCTCTGCTTAGACGGTAATGAAACATAGATGCATCTCATCTGTATATCTTCAGTCAAAGCGCTCTTTCCTCCATACTTGAAAATTATATAATTCATAATACAGAGAGTAAATGGATTACTCATTATTTTCTTTTCTGTTTGCTGCAAGATGAGGCGAGCATTAGATGTCAAGCAATTTATTCAATTTCCTATAATTTTCAGACGCACATAAAAGAAGTGCAGCGAAGAGTTTATGCGCCTGCAGAGTAAATGGCATATTGGGATGAATTGTCCTGTACAGTTCTGCTGTGAATGGATATACTTATTGCAATATTTAGGTGTGACTCTATCTGCAGACATTTCTAAAAAGGCAGGGGTACCGATCTAATGTGCTAGAAAACATTAACTGCGAGTGCAATATTCAGGTCTTTGTGACTTGCAACGTTTTATAACTGCTCAATTCACTCAAATTCATTCTAAATAGGGATTTGATGACATCTGATTGAATTTTTGGCTTTAGATACTGTATAAGGCTCCAACATGAAGCTCTTGGGTGTTCATTAGAATTAAATCTAGGCTCCATTTAAAGGAAATCTGTCAGATGATTTTGTAGTACAATACTAATGTTATCTTTAAATGTGGCTTAATAAGGAGACCTTTCAGAATCAGTAACTTTTATAGCTCTACCTTATCCTGTTATCTTGTTGTAAGCTTCATAGAATTCAGTGTGATATAGTAACTAGTCAAGCATATGTAAATACAAACTGCTCCCATCTCCCACCTCTCAGTGCTGGCATCAGTGATAATAGATTTTAACTGAATTTGCACTGCTGCCAACACCCATACTCCCTCCCACCTCTCAAAAACTGTAGGAGGGGAAAAAAGCGCAATAGGGTCTTAGCTGGTATGAGGGTAGACAGACAAGACAGAAAAACACTCACCTGATGAGGTTGTGCCAGTCACAACCCCTTATGATAGCCTGTGAGTGCCTGATGGTTTAGCTGCAGCCCCGGGAGGGATATATATAATATATAGGTAGAAGAGAATACCGGGTTTATGCCGCGCTAGAAACCACTGATGCGTGTAGATTAAACGATTTCCTTTTAATTTTAAAGTTCTATGCATTTCAGAGACATCCGTCTCCTTCCTCAGGAAAAGAAATCCTAGGATTTCTTTTCCTGAGGAAGGAGACGGATGTCCCTGAAACACGTAGAACTGTAAAATAAAAAGGAAATCTTTTAATCTACATGCATCAGTGGTTTCTAGCGCGGCATTAACCCGGTCTTCTCTTCTACCTATATATTATATATATCCCTCCCACCTCTCAGCAGAGATAGGGAATGCAGTGAGAGGTGGAAGGGGGGAGCAGTGAATATGCAAATTGTATATACATACACTTGATTGGGGTGCAGGAGGTACTGAAGTCTACAGAGTTTACAATTAGATAACAGGATAAGGTAAAGCTATAAAACGTACTGATCCTGAAAGGTCTCCTTAAGCCTTATTTAAAGATAACATTAGTATTGTACTACAAAATCACCTGACAGATTCCCTTTAAGAAGACATTTAGAAAGCTACGATGATCTTTATGATATAGAAGTGAGTTTTTATAAGCCGTAACATGTTTCCATTGCACTCAATGTATTTCCACACACATTACATTACTGGATATTGGCTGTATATAATTATTAGGGGTTCTCCACCTATGTTGATATTTTTTTTGCACTTAAATGCATGTATTTTAGGCTACAAATCATCTTTGCTATTGGATTGCATTAAAAATGATGTACCATTTTGCTTTTACAGGCTCTTTGCTTCCTTGCACACTCAACTTCAATACATTCTGTGGTCATAAATCAGCTGCAAGAAGCTCAAAGATTATATATAATGGACTTATAGACTCTTATCAGACTGTCAGAATGAGCTCACTGATGGATTTTCAGTTTATAGAAGTCTGTCCGTACAGAATGACTGGTCAAACCAAGCACAGGCAATCTTTACATGGCCAAATATTTAAGTGCACAGTGCTACCTACTTGTTTTTCATCTACTGTACCTGCTCCCTTTTCTTGGTCTATAAAGCCAGAGCTGTCTATCAAAAAGGGAAAACAATATAGAGATAGAGGGAAAATAAGCAGGTGAGAAGGTGCACTTAAATATTTGGCCACACCAAGATGCACGAGTGACTGTATTTGGTTTGAACAGTCATTTGGTGCTGACAAAGTCCCTTTAAATAATTTTGCAGCCAACAATTGACAGTGCAAGCCAGAGGCTATTAAAGTTGCAACAAATTTTAATGAATGCCATTACCAAAAAAGATTTTTAGCTCCAAATTCATTCATTAAAGTAGAAAAAAAGATGTTCCCAAATGCGGACAACTCCTTTAAATATTCCAGACAAATCTCATATTATTTATTTAATGTAGCATGTAGCCAGTTCTCCACATATAATAATCCTGTGATGAAAGATATAAATCAGAAGGAAATTGGGATATATATATACACACACACAGTATAGCTATAGATAGATAGATAGATTAGGTTTATTCAAGTTTTAAAAGTTAGCTATGGTTTTCTTCACTTTTATCTCAATGATAATGAAAGTTGTACCAATATTAATGTTTAAAGTAATAATAATATTAATAATAATAATCTTTTCTAGGGAGGATGTCCGGACAGCAAATGTCATTGCTGCTGAGGCTGTGATGTGTCTTGTCATCGACAGAGAGTAAGTACCATTTGACTCCATAGTTGATTTCATATGCATGCTGCTGTTGAAAATCTATAGAACTGATTGAAATAGCCAAGTACAGTGAGTCTAATTCTCTGTCGGTCCCGTCGGGTTTAAAAGGATGAAGAGTGTTAATATGCAACTTACTTTTTGTTCCAAAGGAGCACATAGCCCCCCCCAGTCTTACAATTGTTGAAGACCCCCACAGTTGGACCCCCACAAATGTAACAGTTATTTTTATCCTGTACATGGTGATAACCTGGTATAAAAGGAATACGCAGTATCAGGGTGCATGCGAGATTGTTGCTCTTTTTGATTATTGGAAACACAGGGCTTCTGTTCTGGCATCTTGTTGTGAGGGTCCCAGCATTCAGACCCCCACTGATCTAAAATGTATCACCTATCCTTATTCTAATCAATCAAACACCCATGAAACTAGTAGTACTCAATTGTCTGCGGATAGGGGACAACTTCTTGTCACTGGAATTCTTCTTTAAACAGAATATATCGCAAGGTTAATACTTCTTTATCTGAGGGCAGCATAAAATAAGGACAGAGAACCTTATTCTAGATTTAGGCTCCTTATTGGGCTTCTTGCTGTAGTTTTGATAAGTCAAGCACCACTCCAGTGTTTTGTTTTTTCAGTGCTGGAGTGGTGCTGTGAATCTAAGCCCCCTGCTCCCTGTCTTGTACTCACCTTCCGGCATCTTCATCTTTTATCAATGCTGTTTTTGAGGCGCCATATTGTGTCCATAACGTCTGCTGGTCCGAAGTCAGAAGTTACATCACAAGTACTCAATGCATCTCTACGAGAGCCAGGGCCAGAACGAAGCTCTCGTAGAGATGCATTTATTTGTGACTGACCAGAGAGGCGGCGATAGAAGATGAAGCTGTCGGAAGGTGAGTATATGACAGAGGGCAGGGGACTTGGATGTAAAGCACCACTGCAGCAGGGGAATAAAAAACTCCCACTGGTGTGGTGTTCTAACTGCTGCAGCTCTGGTAGTCTTCTCATTGATTAATTCTATTTAATCCTGCCTACTTTGTTGGTTTGCAGCTTTCTGACTATGCACAGTGCTAACAAAATAGTGGAGGTGGGATAGCCAGAGCTCATGAATATCGAGGACCAACATAGCAAGAATTTATTCTTGAGAGAATCAACAAAGCTGTAACAGATAAAACAGCATTTTATCCAAAGTAGAGCAAGAAGTCCACAGAGCTGAAATTAGGGCTCCTGCCTCTAAGTTATTCTTCTCTCAGAATTGGCAGCTAAAATCTGTTTACAGATACCCTTTAAGTTCTACACATAGCCTATTCTAAACAATGAGCGGCCTTGTCTAGAACCAAACATACTCTTCATCACCACTCTTACTGCTGTTATCTATTACATATGTCCTAAAAGAGGTCATACCAAATTTTTAGGCATGGTAATGTTTTCATTTTTTTATTGTGCAGGTTTTTACTGAAAGTGGGGCATATGCTATGTTGGGGAGACAATTGGCTATAATGTGATTGTCGGATTTAATAGAAGCACTGGCATGTTTCTGTTCCCTCAGCAATATGTAAACTGAAAAAGAGAAGACAGAAGTGATTATAAACCACTTCTGTCTTATTCTCAGGTATCCTGGCTGTCTCAAGATCCTGACCTGCTAGACTTTAGAAGTCTTTTTGCAGCTGGGAACCCTCTGCCCATCCTCTATTGATAGAATGATAAATAGTTAAGGAACAGTAGCACAAGCAGCCAGCATGCTGCTTCTTCATATATTTGCAATCTGATTGATCCCTATGGTTCCTTTACCGTTTTTATGAATAGATACCAAAGAATGGAGCAGTACACTGTGTGTGCCAAGATTTGAGGAGATATTGAATGAATTACATTTAAACCTAATTTCTGCCATATAGACAATACTGTACTTAACGTCTAATTTGTTGTGTGCCTTTTAGCCATGATATGGTGATGCAGATTTACCGTGGATTTTCCACAGAAAATGTGTCTAACATTGCTGTAGTCATTCCCCAGCAAATCCTATGGGTTTTAAAAAATGCTGTCCGCACACTGCGTTTTTTTATACCTACGGATTTACCCGTGGATTTTCTGCTGCGAAATTATTGAGCATGTCACTTCTTTTCCACAGGTACCTGCGGTTTTTGTCATAGATAATGGTAAAAATTCACAGGGACCAACTTGCGGAAAACCCGCGGTAAATCCGCGGCAAATCTGCACAAAATCCGCTGCAAACCGTGGTAAAGCGGCATGCAAATTTTTTAAGAGGGTCTGTGTTTTTCTTAAGAAAAAGGCACTTTCTAGTGCATACATAGCCATAGCCTACAGTAAGGCAAATTGTTACCATTATCTATGGCAAAAACTGCAGGTACCTGCGGAAAAGAAGTGACATGCTCATTAATTCCGCAGCGGAAAATCCGCAGCTAAATCCGCAGGTATAAAAAAAACGCAGTGTGCGCACAGCATTTTTTTAAAACCCATAGGATTTGCTGGGGAAATGACTGCTGCAATGTTAGACAAATTTTTTGCCGCAAATCAGCGGCAAATCCGCGGCAAAATCCGCGGTAAATCCGCAGCATGCGCACAGGGCCTAAGCCCATTCAGGCATCAGTGATTTTTCACATATGCAAACGGTCCGAGTGTTGTCAGTGTTTCTCATTCTATTTACAGCAGTGTTGGATCAAAGGCTCATCTTCCGCGATCTTTGTTTCATCAATGATTTTCACTATGAAAATATAAATATATGAATAAGGGCAGATTCACGCTGGTGTGTGACTCGCACAAGTGCAATGCAAGAAAACCTTGCATTGCACTTGGTCCCATTTAACCCCTTCACGACTGGCCGATTTTGCGCTTTCCGTTTTTTTCATTTGCCATTCTTCATCCGAAAGCCGTAACTTTTTTATTTTTTACGTATATATAGCCATGTGAGGACTTGTTTTTTGCGGATCGAGTTTTACTTTTAAATGAAACTATTAGTTGTACCAAATGTGTGTATATTTTTTTATTTTTTTAACCTTTTCATTTTCAATGGGGTGAAAGGGGGGGGTGATTTAAACTTTTAGGTTTTTTTTTAATTTTTCAAAACTTATTTTACTTTTTTTTCCATATTTGCTGATCACAGCTACACAGCTGTGAACACCAGATATGCTCATCTCCTGTTTCACATAGCTCTTGGCCGGGTGAAACAGGAAGTGAGTCATGTGAACTACAGGAGTCATCACATGACCCTGTGCTACCATGACAACCATTGGATCCACATGATCACGTCACGTGACTTCTGATGTCAGGCGGTGAGTAAACTTTAACCACGACTGCGATTATAATGGCGCTGTCACATTTTCTGCTAAGAAAAAAAGGCACAGGGATTAAGGTAACCATTTTTCTTTTGCAAAAGAACAGCTTCATCCCCACAGCAGAAGTAGGTTGACTGAGCACAGGGACTTTGGAAAAGGCTGTCATGAGGACAGACTAGGCATTACTGCCTCGGCTGACCACGAGAAAAAATCGGTTTCCTTCTTTTTCCTTCTTAGTCATGTCAAGTTAAATGCTTGGCTATGGCTGAAAAGTTCTTAATGAACTTACGATAATAATTTGCAAAGCCTAGAAATCTCTTCAATGCTTAAGGCTAGGGCCCCACTTTGCGTTTCCACCTGCGTTTTTGGTGCTTTTTAGGTCCGTTTTGAGATGCACCTTTTTCATGCCAAAAGGCATGCGTTTTGATTTTCCAGCAAAGTCTATGGAAAATGGGGATTTCTAGACCCCACTTTGCGTTTTAAAACGCTGCGTTTAATTTGCATATTTTGTGGCAAAAAACATGCGTTCAAAGAAGCAGCATGTCAATTGTTTTTGCCATTTTGGGTGCGTTTTGCTAACATTGAAGTCTATGAGAAATGGCAAAAAACAAGATTCCAGCAAATTCCAGCGTTTTACCTGCTTTTCCAGTGCAGAAAACATGCTTTTTGGACTTCAAAAACGCATGCTTTTTGGACATCAAAATAATGATTTCATATGTCCCTTTACACACACACATAGTTCGACAATTAAAAATAAGAATTTTAATAAATTATTGCTATTTTTCCATTTAATATCATATTACCGCTATAATTTCATTAAATTAATCTATTTTCATTATTTTTCACAAAAATATAGATTTGTTTCTTTTTTTCCAATTTTTTCATTGAGTTTGACTATTTAAACTTTATTTAGCAGTGTCATGATGTTCAAAACGCATCTAACAAAACGCAGGTGTAAAAGCAGGTAAAATGCGCTGTAAACGCATCTAAAACGCGGTAAATACGCGTGCGTTTTCAGCGCTAAAGTTCTGAAAAAGGCAACTTTGGTCAAATCAATTAAGCCCAAAACGTGCGTTTAGAACTGCAAGTAGATGAACGCAAAGTGGGGCCCTAGCCTAAGGTTACTTGGTTCCACCCAGGCAAGGATTGTCTGAACCTTAAGTGGATCCATCTGAAACCCTGAAGGAGAAACCAGATGACATAAAAAGTGGACCTGCTGCACTTCTAAATGACATTTCTCCAGCTTAGCAAAAACATTATTGTCTCAGAGTCTGAAGTACCTGCCGGACATCCTCCCGGTGTTCCTCCTGAGAATGTGAGTAAATTAATATGTCATCCAGATAGACCACAAATTTTTCCACCAGAAATAAAAAAATGTTATTTATAAAACTCTGTAAAACTGCTGGAGCATTGGTTAACCTGAATGACATCACCAGATTTTCAAAATGACCCTCAGGTGTATTAAAAGCTGTTTTCCATACATCACCATGTCAAACAAGGATGAGGTTATACGCCACCCTAAAGTCAAGTTTAGAAAATAATTAAGCTTCATCTAATTGATTTAACAGGTCCAGTATAAGGGGTAAAGGATAAGAATTGCGGACCGTGATTTTATTTATCTCTCTAAAGTCTAAGCATGGACGCGACCCTCCATTTTTTTTCTTAACAAACAAAAACTCCAAGCCAACTGGAGAGTTGGAGGGCCACATATGCCCCTTAGCCAGACTTTTTCATACTCTTTCAAGGCCTCTCTCTCTGGAAGAGAGAGGTTAAACAAACAAGAGTTAGGCATTTACGAATCTGGTATGAGTTCAATAGCGCAATCATATGTCCAATGCATTCTGAGAACCTCACACTCAGTTTCAGAAAATACAGCATCAAAGTCCTAAATGAATTCTGGAATGTGAGACCTCACAGAAGCCATGGGTTTAGATAAACAACTAGAGAATTAAGAGTAGTCCGAAGGCTTAACCTCTTGTGTCTCCCATTGGATAGTAGGATCTAGCCAAGGCAAGCCTAAGATTAATTTTGCAGTTCAAGAAGGAGGCACAATAAATCTAAAGGATTCAGTGTGTAATATCCCTACCTTCATGTATACGTTCTTGACCTTCGAAGTGACCCTCCAAAGAGGAAAATTATCAATTGCTAAAACTTGAATAGGAAGACTCAGATTCAAGAGATTATACCCAGAGTTCATAGTTAAGTTATGATTGTGACGACTCAGCCTTTGGCCACTTTTGTGGGGGCTGAACTATTAAATAGGCCAGATGTATGGGTCCTTTCTTTGTTAAATCATGATAATTTAGTCATTGTCCTTTGTCAGACTGATTGGAGCCCTTTTGTCTGTAAAATATATTCCCTCAGCCCTTCTGACTACATAATTTAGAGGAAAATGATGTAGTTGGATTGAACTTGTAACCAATGAGGGAGCAGCCATCTCCACCAATCCTGTAAGAGAACTGAATGGTATAAAAGGGCCTTGCTTCTGTCCTCAGAGTTAGATTCTATATGAGCCCAGCCGAGGATCTTTGGTTCCAGCTGGGGGAATAACAGAACTACTTCACTTGGGATATTCTATATTACCTCAGCCAAGGAGCTACGTTTACAACTGGGGGAATTGCAGAACTGCTTCACTTTTGATAGTCTACATGACCTCAGCCAAGGAGCTACGGTTCCAGCTGGGGGATCACAGAACTGCTTCACTTGGGACATTCTATATTACCTCAGCCAAGGAGCTATGGTTCCAGCTGGGGGAATTCAAATTCAAAGCAGAACCTGAATTCACAAATGCTGGTGTAAAAAAAAAAGCAGTTTTAGTCTTCAAGGACGCCTGTAAAAAACCCTGATGCTTGAACCAGATAATCTGAAACTATTGAAACCTGCGTCTTCACTTTTAGGGTTTCTTTTTTTTCGTCTTTTTGAAGTTCATTAATGTACCTGAAAAACTGAATCATAACATGACCAGAATGACCACAGTATAAGCAAAAATGAGTTGGAGCTCTTTGTTCTGTACCCTCTCTGCGATCCCTGCAAGCACCAATTTTCATAGGTTCATCAGTCTCATATGATGAAGGAGGCGCTACCAAAATACCCTTAAACATGTTCCTATCCTTTAGACACCTATCTAGTTGAATAGCAATTGTCATGCACTCCTCCAAAAACTGCAAACAGAAATTGTAAGTAAATTCTGTCTTTAATCCGATCTGGCTTTTCCTGGCAGAAACGACTCTTAAGAGCAGCGCAAGAGTCCTCCACTCTCCCACCTCTTTGAAAGCAATCTACGAATTTGATTCTGCTATGGTGACTTTAGCAGGGTTTTCATAAATGAGGCTAAGAGCCGAGAGAAATGCCTCTGCAGAGGTCAACTCTGCAGACTCCTCAGACAAAGAAAAAGCCCAGGTCTATGAATTTCCTAACAGTAAAAATAAAAGAGTGACTGGGAGGATACCAGAAGTAACTGGAAGTATGATTTACATGAAGCAGAGAAAATAGAAAACTTACTTCAGTCACCATTGAAGCAATCTGGAATTTTGACCTTAGGTTCCTATGTGATGTTCCAATGACCTCATTCATTAGTAGCGACTGAACGTGCATGTTGCTGTTGGTCCCTGATTTCTGCAACCTCCAGGAACAAGGATTGTGGTTGTACAGCCAAGGCACTAATCAAATCCATACGGAAGCCCCAGAAGACACTAAATGGGATTTTTATAATGTTAGGCCTAAGCCACATGGAGAGAATATCGGTGCAAGTGGAGTGCGCTAAAACATCGCATTCCACTCAGACCCAGTTTAGCCTGTGTGTCAGCACACATGAGCAATTATTTTCTCCTCCCTAATAGGACTGAGAAAACAATCGCGGTGTGACGTGCAATTTGCCCTTCTGCATGGTACCCGCTCCTCCTTGGTTACGGGTCCTGTCAATTTGGTGTTGCTACCAACAGGTATGCATAAAACCTGAGGAACACTCTGCACCACACCCACCAAACACCCATTGGGCAGCCTGAGGGGAATAGGGCCACCCAGATGGAGGGATGGAAGCGGGAGGGCAGAGATGTCAGTAGAGAGTAGTAGTTGAGCAGTGAGACAGCAGTGACAGGACAGGTCACGCTGTGGAGCTGGGCTCCTGTATCCGTCCCAGGTGCCAGACGTTGGCCTGGCTAGAATGAGCTGGAACCCAAGTCGCAGGGGGTAGTGACAGGGAGTACGGTGCTGCTAGAGAGAGCAGGCTGGCTGCCTTGTGCTACAATCGGGCAGGGGCCAGGGCACGATGCGGTACGCGAACCCTAGGCTGGGAAGAAGCTTCACGCAGCCCAGTAATTCACCCGACGGGAACGGCGTCTTCAGGAACCGTTCCCCACCCATTCCAGAATCGGGGAACTAGCGCAACGAGGAGGATAGGACTTCCCACAACCGTCCAGAAAATTCCAAGTGTGAACCCTGAGAGCAAGCTCACTCTGCTAGCCACACAGGTGAGCGGCACCCGAGTAATTTCAAGTGAAAGGGATCCATACGAGAGACACACAGTGCCAAGGGACAAGGCTTCAGACCAACCAGCAACACCAAAGGGGCATGGACCCAGCGTGCTCGACCAACAGAGACAGAACATTCAAGAGTTTGGTTTACCTGGTGTCAGCGTCAGTGACTTTGGACTGTGTGAGTACCCGATATCCCTTCACCCCCGACGGGTTCCCCACTCCATCTATCACCGAGTCCCGGGACACCACTCCCCCTGCCCATGGAGGGGTTAACATCTCGAGCTGCCACACCATCGTCCCCAAGCTCTCCCTCCAAACAGCAGCGGTGGTCCCTCACGTTACCACACACCGTGGGTGGCGTCACTAACAATATCCCATTCACCAACCGAAACATTCCCCCTTTTTATTCCGAGGTAGCCGCACGATCCCGCCTCGAATCCGGAGACCCCTCGAGCCACTGTGGATCCGGGTCTGAGCAGTTCATCGGCTGTCATGGCCGACCGTCACTGGTCATGGTCTGCGGCACAGCAGCATACTGCGATTGTAATGCAAGACTCTTTGTCTCGCACCCATTCAAGTGAATGGGGCGATAGAAAAATCGCACTGCACTCGCGGTACACCGGTGTACCGCACGTGCAGAGCAAGAATTGCAATAGCCAGCAACAAAGGAGAGGAGGGAGATAAATCTCTCCCTCCCCTCCTCAGCGCCGGCCCACTCCCCGCAGCTGAGGTCCGCTCGCACAGTCGGACCTCAGTCGCAGGGATATAAGCATGACACTCGGCTCCTGCTGTGCTGCCAGCGCAAGCCGAGTGTCATGCGAGCATCGCACTAGTGGCCCGTGTGGCCCCGGCCCTACAACTAAGCTCTACCACTCACACAGGGATAAACAAACTAAGAGAGATGTAATATCTGGATTGAACAGGTCCCTAGTCAGACTAGAAGAATGCCTAAAACTGATACTGATTTGTCCCTGTCTGACCACGGACTTTGGCATCTTACGATTATAAAATGGCGTTACCACTCAATGTTGGATGACCCTGAGTGACCTTAACTGCACCCTTAACTATAAATAAAATGTTACACTAAACAACAATTAACATAAAGGAAGTGCACACAGGGGGTGAGAATCAGCGCTAAAAACCTGTAAACACAACCATGTAGGAAAGTCAAAAGACTTATGGAATACGTGGAAACCACTGAAATCTCAAATGTAAAAGAAAGGAAGGAATACTAGGAAGAAAAACACACAAACAAACTGCAGGGAAAAGTGATTATTCAGAAAGATCATCCTTAACTAAATAGCTGGGACTCCAAACATCCATGTATTTAGGAATATAGCCAGCAATGAATACATGTGAATGGTGAGTATAATATACACTGATGAGCAAAAGGGTAACAATGTTTTGAACTTTGGAATTTTAAGCTCCATATCTCACCATCCACTACAGCTTTGAAAGTGAGATGACCTTCATTTTATAGACAATCATTCTGGCTATCTCAGAAATAATTTTGACTTGCAACTATATAGCAAATGAGTATTTATGCAGATTCTTGTCAGGTCACTGCATTGTTGCTGATTTGCTCCTAAAAATTTGAAATTTTCATTTTTTCTCTCGATTGAAACTTAAAATGGTGATTAAAGATGAACAACAAAGCAGATTTCTTCCCCAAAGCTATCAATTTAATGTGTAACCGTCCTCCCTCCTCCTTGCTCTTCTATTTACATAGAATCTCATCAGTAACAACTGCCATCTCCTATCTCAGTAATGGGAAAGTCTTCACTGAATACAGATTTAACTCAGTATTGAGAATTTTGATAATGACTGATCAATTCTGGCAGAGAAAGAAGCAAATTTGTCTGATAAGATACATGACAAAGTTGCTTATTTTCATGTGTACTATTGATTTATTAAATAAAAATGTGAACGAAGGTTATGCTTTAACCCCTTCACGAACTTGGAAGTACCAGGACGTCAAATATCTTGTCCCTGCCTTTGATGACGGCTCAAACGCCGAGCCCACATCTTTCCCTGCACATGTTGGCTTATCTGGTCAGCCGACATGTGCCTCTAACAGCCGCAGGTAGACCGGAGATCCACCCGCTGCTATTAACCAGTTAAATCCCACTGTCATTCTCTCACAAATTGATTTAACACACATCGGCGGGGAGCACGTATTTCCCCACTCCCATTGATGGACCCATGACGTGATCATGGAGCACCGATGGATTGTTATGACAGCTAGAGGTCAGCTGATGAACCTTGTGTCTGTCATGATGAATTTCCTGTGAATGCAGGCTGCGTTCATAGGAAGTCATCATTTCTGCTGTGGAAAAAAAAGTTGTTAAACATATGAACCCCCCCTCAAAAAACGTTCAAATCACCCACCTTTTGTCCTATTGAAAAAAAAATACACATATTTGGTATCGCTGCCTTTAGAAATGACTAATCTATCAAAATAGAAAATAAACTAATCCCATAGGTAAACAACGTAACAAAGAAAAAATTAAAAACACCAGAATTACGTTTTTGGGATGCCGCAACATAATAATAAAATGCAATAAGAGGAGATCAAAACATTGCATCTACCCAAAAATGGTATCACTAAAAACATCAGGTTAGGGCACAAAAAATAAGTCTTCACACAGCCCTAGATCCTAAAAAATAAAAATGTTATGGGTCTTGGAAAATGGCACCAAAAGCAAAAACATTTTCTTTTTTTTTTACAAACTTCTAATTTTTTTTCACCCCCAAGATAAAAGAAAAACTATACATCTTTGATATCTACATACTCATACTGACCTGGAGAAGCATACTGCCAAAAAAACAATTGTGGAATTCTACTTTTGTTTGCAATTTCACTGCACTTGTATTTTTTTCTTGTTTTCTAGTAAACTATTTGGTAAAATAAATGGTTTCCTTCAAAAGTACAATTCATCCTGCAAAAAACAAGCCCTCAAGTCTATGTCGAGAGGAAATTAAAAAAAGTTATGGCTCTTGCAAGAAGAGGAAGAAAAAACAAAAACGGAAAAGCACCAGGTGGTAAAGGGGTTAATCAGTATTGCAGCGCCATTACAGCCATTTCTTTACAAAATCGTGCTAACAGGTTCCCTTTAATTGAATTCCAAACCCTAAACAAAGTATTATGAACTTACGACATGATGGGATATACTTTAGGCATATATCTAGCCTACTGATACATATGCAGAGACTTACCGTAGTTAGGCCGGGTACACATATCCGGCTTTTCGCCGGTTTGACGAATGCGGCATACGCCAGTACAGTATGATACAGTACAGTGGCAGCGTCACAACTTCTAGGTCACATGCTCTGGTCACATGACAGCATGTGACCGGCGCTTGTTGCGCTGCCAGTCTACTGTATACACTGTACTGGCGTGCGCCGCATCCGTCAAACCGGCTAAAAGCCGGATATGTGTACCCGGCCTTAGGTGCTTAGCACAAGAGGAAAAAAAACCCAGGTTGTTCTTCACCATCAGAACAATATGTCACCTTGCACGTGGATTTGTAATAATCAGCAAAGGACGAGAAGTTGTTTAGTTCAAATCATCCATTTCCTAACAAAACTATTATTTTTGATTGAAAAGACAATTTGTATTCAGCCTTTTCAATCATTCTCAGTATGATGGGTCTTTTCTTTTTATGTAATCTATCAGTTTTTCATTGTGTTTCCCATATATAACAAGTGCTTTATATATTTAAAGTGTACTTGCACTTTTACATATCATCTGATCAATACTTATGAACAGCAGCACAGGGGTCATCCATGAACTGATACTTCTACCAAATATGCTCTCATTATTATTCAGTTTACTGCATTGTGGTGTATGTGCCGCCTAAACTTACCTCTCGGCCTATCATAGCCAGGGATGCGAGGCACAAAATTACTAACTTTAAAGAAATGAAAAATTCCTATGTCTGGAGATATATATGTTATATGTGTCTATATGTGGCCACCCAGTGGCTATTACATGAAGTGCAGACCGTTTGCGCTACTGTTATCATGTCACCAGATTGCAGTGAATTTGCAATGCGAGAAATTAGAGTTCTTAATCAAATACACAGAAAGGGAAAGATTAGTGATGAGTGAATAGTAACTTTTTGTGCTTAGATTATTCATAATTAGTGATGGGTGAAAAGTAACTATTTGTGTTCGGATTATTCGTAACGAATCCCAAAGAACTATTCCATTCCAGTATTCGTCATGAATAGCGAACCTAATACAAATCAATGGCGAATCCAAGAATTTTTCTGGGACATCTTCAAAAAAAAAACTCAGGTTCCCCATTGACTTGCATTAGGTTCGGTTATTCGTAACGAATACTGGAATACTACTTTGGGATTTGTTATGAATAATCCAAACATGAATAGCTACTATTTGCTCATCTCTATTCCTAACGAATCCTAAAGTACTTATCCGGTGTTCGTCACGAATAACGAACCTAATGGAAGTCAATGGGGAATTTAAGAATTGTTCTGGGACATCTTCAAGAAAAATACTCTGGCTCCCCATTGACTTGCATTAGGTTCATTATTTATGACTAATACCGGAATAGCACTTTGGGATTCTTTATGAACAATCCAAACCCGAGTAGCCACTATTCACCCATCACTATTCGTAACGAATCCCAAAGTACTTATCCGTGTTCGTCACCATTAATGAACCTAATGGAAGTCAATGAGAAATGGAGCATCTTACTTGTCGTAACAAATACTGAAATAGAACTCGGTATTTGGCAAGCATTATCCAAACACAGCTAATAGATACTATTCTCCCATCACTAGTAAAGATGGAGTCATCTATGGGAGCTGAAGTAGCAGTCTGGGCCTCTTTGAATTTGGGCGCAAGGCGTAGACCCCCAACAATAGCAAAACAAGTTAGAAGGCCTGTAAGAATGGAGGAACTCTTCAAGAGACCAGGAAATGGAATATGTACAAAAAAAATTACTTTCATTGGATCTAAGATCTGTACAATTTAGCTACGTCAAAACTACTAAAAACAGCAGACTGCAAACAGAGCAGTAGTTAATTTATGTCCCAGCATGTAGCGTTGTGGGTGATGCCATATTATGGAGTTATATACAAGTGATGCTTGTAGCAGAGAACAATGAATCTTTAATGAATTTAAAAGAAAAAAATTTGATGGCGGAATTGAGACTTGTATTTTATTACCCAGTTCTAATCAGAAGTTCACTGGAGTAAGATGCGCCAGATCGGCCTGTAGATTCTATTTGAATGATTCGAAAGTTTCCCGATTGCTGTTTGTTGAGATCTCTCCAAACCCCAAAGAATAAGAAACCGAGGAGAGGGAGGGGGTTATAAAATAGTAAGAAACATTATCCTCACCTGTCCTCAGACCTTACACAGCCTCTACTAGAGCTCCTTGGTTCTCCACTCTGATCTTTGTTTCTTACAGCCCTGTGGACAGTAATTGTCTCTGCACAGTCACAAGTAGGGTTGGGTAGTGTAGGTGTTGCATGTCATTGGCTTCACTCCAATTTAACCATGTGGAGCCAATTACTGTTTTTAGGACCTGAAAAAGCAAAGATCAGAATTGAGCTTTGGCAGTGTAGGTGGTCGGTAAGAATAATGTCTTTTCTTATTTTAACCCCTTCCCAGCCCTCAAAAGAACCAAGCAAATAGGTTGATAGTTTACCACCAACTTTCTAGGTTCCTGCAAACAAAATCTTTAAAGTTTCACATTTGCCTGAATCAAATTTTTGGGGGTAAATTAGTACTTAATTTGATTTCTTATGGATTGATTAGCAACTTAGTCCAAAGTCATTGTGAAGAACACATTCCCGCTCAGCCAAAACAAGTGTGCATGTTCATGGAGTGGTTCAGGGAATAGCTTTTGGCTGACAGGTACAGCTATGTAAAGTGAAACCATGGTAAACATAGAAAAATTTGGGGGTCGTTAAATAGGTTTAATTGGGATGTAGACAAGGGGCGGACATATCATTGGTGCAGCCGCACAGGGACCCAAAAGGTAAGATCCAAAAGCAGGTGGAATTGTGCATGTTGATGAGTTATTGGACTGATAAGGGACTATATACTGGGACTCTTTTTTTGTCTGTGCTGCAGACACAATACTTCACATCTACAAGCGAGCATACTGTATAAAAAGTGATAACTTTGGAGAACTGAAAAAGCAACATCCGTCATTGATTTAGATAATTTACTGCAGACCATGACGTTTTGTCAGAAGGAATTAGCGGCTAAAACATACCATTAACTGATTACTCCTAATAAGCCACTTCTAGCTGTCCTGACAAAAATGTAACACTCGTACGCCTCGCGCTTTCTGTCCTGAAGCAGATAAATGATTTGGAAATGGCTGTAGTATAAATACACATGCAAATATTTCCATCAGCTTATGATCCTAATGAGAAAAATGAATAATTAAGTGAATTTGTCAGCATTTCAGCAGTTAGTTTTGCTTGGACAAATTACTTGTTTCCTAGACCTCTAGCCCCGGCATTAATAGACTGGAGAGAGATTGTCTAAAATATTCAAGACTGGATGAAATGTTATTACATTGTCTGCCATCCATGCTGAGATAAAAGGCAAGCATGAGGACACGGAAGCTCTTGGCAAATCTCTGCCAATGTCTCGTCTATGGGCTGTTACCGGCCTCTACGTGGCTATGTTCGGGGCTGTTCGCTAACTATGCTTTGTGTTTTTTGCAGTTCTTTCAAGCATTTGATTGGAGGTTTGGATGATGTGTCTAACAAGGCTTATGAAGATGCCGAGGCTAAGGCAAAGTAAGTAATATGTGACGTTGGCTGTAATATTGAGGCCAATGCTCCAGCTATAAATAGGAGCACAAGGAAGGGAGGCATGTAATTGGGAACAGGAGCTTTTTCTATCTTCCAAAATTGGTAATTCATTAGCTTACTTCTGTTCAAAATGCATGCATGAGTTTTAGCCAGGGGCGTCGTGGTTTGTACAAGTAAACCTTCCTCATTTAAAACACAATGTTAAAGTAACTGCTTTGTATTATTCTTTCAGTATCAATCTTTCATATTTTCCAAGATCTCTGCTTGCAGCTATTCATGTGTATCCATCACACACCCTGATGATATGATGGATACACCAATGCACGACTCTTTACAGAACAGATTTTTTTCTTAAAGGGAACCTGTCATTAGATTTGGACCCTTTAAGCTGCGGCCACCACCAGTGAGCTCTCATATACAGTATTCCAGAATGCTGTATATAAGAACCTAGGCCGCGCTATATAATGTAAAAACCACCTTTATAATTCTCAGCTAGGGGGCGGTCCAGTCCGAGGGGTGCAGCTGCTCTTCGATCCAGTGCCTCCTCTCGCCGTCCTTCTTCTACCCAGCCCAGTGTGGGTGACAAGTCCTACATCATCCACACAGGCTGACATTGCAGTCCAGCGCAAGTGCACTTTGATCTGCATTGCTGAGGGCAGATCAAAGTCCTGTAATGTGCAGGCGAGAGGAAAGGTGAAAGACCGCCCGCGCATGAGCAGTACAATACATTGATCTGCCCTGAGCAGAGCAGAGAGAAGTTCCCATACAGGACAGCAATCCCGGCCTGTGTGAATGACGTAGGAGGCGTGATGCACACGAGACTCAGAAAAAGGAGGACCACAATGGCAGCAGAGAGGAGGCGCCAGACTGGAGAGCAGCAACACCCATTAGACCGGACCGCCCCCTAGGTGAGTATTATGTAAGGTTTTTTTTACGTTATGCAGAATGGCCTGGGTTCCTATATACAGTATTTTGGAATGCTGTATATAAGGGCTCAGTGGTGATGGCTGCAGCTTATAGGGGCCAAATCTGATAACAGGTTCCCTTTAACGAAGAATGTTCCTTTTTTTAGGCTGCATTCACATGTTGCGGTTACATTCTATTTTTTTTCTTACTGCAATTTTGGTAGAACCTGCAACATTTGGAACATAATTGTGCAAGTCTACAGCAAAATTATGAATTTTTGCAAAAATGAAAAGAACAAAAAAACATTACGACAGCAAATAGTGAATTTAAACCATACTAGTGAACAAAAGCAGAGATCTTGAAAAATCATGAAGAATTAAATCTGGAAATTGTAGAATGTTTCATTATAAAAAGTATAACTTTTATTTGCTTATATCACTTTAAACTCTAAGTATGACTGTTTCTTTAATACCATTTGAATAAGAAAAGTCAAGCTTGAGTCTTTTCATAGTCAAATATTATAGAGACAAAAACATAGTTGGATCTTTTGCAAACAGGGATTAATTACTATCGTGTTTCCCCGAAAATAATACCTAGTCCAAAAATAAGCCCTAGCATGATTTTACAGGATTTTTGGAGTGTGCTTGAAATATAAGCCCTACTGAAAAAATAAGCCCGAAGATTGTTTAAGGACCTTTGATGACTTCACAGTCATGTGACATGATGTAATCAAACGTCTCTTACAGGAGTCTAACAGAACTGAACAGGATATTGGCTGATATACAGGACTGGCATTAGGGGGAAGGGAGAGCAAACTGGGCAATTTTACAGGTTTTCCATTCTCCTATATGCCCCAGCATTTATATCCTGATGATTACACTGCTTCAAGACCTTAGTGATATCACCTCATGTGACTAGGTTGTCGCACACACATTTAGCCCACTTCCACTCCCACTGGCCACCCCATTTCCTGCCCACTTAGTGTGTAATTAGACAGCAAGGCTCTATTTGGTGATGGAGCATCCTGGCGTTATTCACAAGAAAACTTCCAAAAGTATATCTTAGTGGGAGGGATATTTTAGCAGCATCCAAGAGAGTTGACAACACTTGAAGTAGACTGGAAGGTCCTCCCTTTTGGCAAAAGTAGCAGATATAATAGGAACATTGGATGAGCAATACTGCAATCTGATTGCACCCAATTAGTAACGCCGTCCCAGAATGGTGGTCAGGATTATTAGCTGTGCAAAGGGTGAATAATTATTTGCAATTAACAGCTAGCACGCAAATTTAAATACTATTACTACGGCAAACAAAAAATGAACCACAACTAGGGCTTATTTTTGAAGCAGGGCTTATATTTTAAGCATACTCCAAAAAGCCCCAAAAATCCTGCTAGTGCTTATTTTCGGGGTAGGTCTTTTTTTTAGGGAAATATGGTATGTAGGAGATTTACAATGTAAAAAGAAACTGAAAAAAATATTAATATTATAAAGTGTATCTACAATACACATGGCATCATAGCAATCAGTAGTGTAAGGGGGGTTTAATTCAAGTCAGTGGGTCTGCATCATCAGACGGGGCAACTGGAATATTCTTAGGGAATGTAGCCCTGAAGAGTAGAGTTGGTGCAAATCAGTTTGCAGGACTCAGTCTATCAGCTACGTCGGTAATCTGTGGCCACTGAACGGAAGCCCTGAGAAACTCTTCGACCTCATAGCATCTGTCTAATTCTTTTGATTAATCTGACTGGCGCAACATTATCGTTGTGGCATAACCCACATGTAATAAAAGAAGAGCCACCAAAGCTGCAAGTAGGAGGAAGATCCTCAGGGCTCCCATCCAGCGACCACAGATTACCAATGTGTCCAATACGCCAACTACAGTATTTCTCATCGATTTGCATCAACTCTAGGGGTATTCTCATTTTGGCCATGTATGACATATCTTCAAAGTATAATTAAAAAAAATTGATACACAATCTATCCCCAGAACTGGTATCTGAATGAAGATTTGGCTGCAAATATGCAGCTCTTCCATTCAGTTGAATATATGGATCAAAAATTGGAAAGAAAGTGTACAATAAATGTACAAGAAATACCCCTCTGGCACATGCTGTAAGAAGACACCATTATTGTAAATAGTACATGGTAGTTAAAAAGTCCTGTTTCATGTTTTGCATTTCACTAAAATGCCTCAGCTCCTTGTTTGTGTGACTTTTGCATAGATTATTGACAAAGTAAACAGTCTGTTAATTTCATACTAAATATCCTATTTATGTGTGACAATAATGACTATAGACTTACATGATGTAATATGGTGGAGGGTATCATGAAGGTGGTGTAAACCTGGATGTGAGCTCTTATATGTGTAGTGCCACGAGGCTTACTAGGGCATTCCAGGAACAGCTGGAGAGGCTGGCAGGTCTGGCTATCCACATATCCGTGCCCATGGGTGTGTCTCATATTGTTAAAATGGTGTGTGTTTGTTTGACACATGGTTAGTGTGGGAAGACTGTGTTATCTCCAGGGAAGAATCCTCTGAGAGAGCTTAGCTTGTCCTGATCAGGACGGTGTATAGAAGTTGTGATGCCTCTCAAAGGGATCCACTGAAGGAAATAGAGGGTTTGCTTTGTCTGACTGGGGTCAGTGAGTGGAGGCTGAGATACCTCCACTGGGATACTTCTAAGGAGAAGTTGTATCTGAACCTGTGCGGGTGTACGACATGGGAAACGGACTGAAAATCATGTTATGCTCTGTGAAACCAAAAAAAAGCTTATGTGTGATTTCCTAAACTGATTGGACTGTCAAATGAAATCATTCATGTGTGCTATCTCAAAGAGCAAGCATATGAGTAACCCCATTACAATGACCTTACTAGTTAAAAGAAAAAAGTTTTGGTACCGTGTTAGTCAGTTGAAAAATGATTGATTGCTCTCAGTCAGAAAAAACAAAATTTTAATCTTGTAGTTGTGATAACTAAAATAAAATAAATGATGTTACAGAGCAAGGTTTCAAGACTTCTTGGGTCTCTTCATCAGGCAGGGTATAATAAAATATCTGAAGAAACACAACTATATACACAAATAGGGCAGAGGCATGGTATAATAAAAGGACATTTAAGTAAACAAACTCTAAGGGGTACTTTGCACACTGCGACATCGCTAGCCGATGCTAGCGATGCCGAGCGCGATAATACCCGCCCCCGTCACACATGCGATATCTTGTGATAGCTGCCGTAGTGAACATTATTGCTACAGCAGCTTCACACGCACTTACCTGCCCTGCAACGTCGATCTGGCCAGCAACCCGCCTCCTTCCTAAGGGGGCGTGTCGTGCGGCGTCACAACGACGTCACACGGCAGCCGTCCAATAGAAGTGGAGGGGCGGAGATGAGCGGGACGTAAACATCCCGCCCACCTCCTTCCTTCCACATAGCCGGTGGAGGCAGGTAAGGAGATGTTCGTTGGTCCTGCGGCTTCACACACAGCGATGTGTGCTTCCGCAGGAACGAGGAACAACATCGTATCTCCTATTGGTGCGACAATATGAAAATTTGAAAAAATGTGTATGAACCACACACATAGGAGTACTGTTTCCATAAAATATAACAATCTTTATTGAGATTCAAAAAGACATACATATATGAATTAAAATATCATTGTTCATCAATAAACAAAATGTGTAGAGGTATAAGGAGGACTTCTACCAGCAATATGAAAATGTCCGACACTACACAGATCATCGATTTCCGATGCTTTTGCGATCGTTTATCGGCGCATCTAGGCTTTACACGTTGCGATGTCGTTACCGACGCCGGATGTGCGTCACTTTCGATTTAACCCCCGACAATATCGCAGTAGCGATGTCGCAACGTGAAAAGTACCCCTAAGCTTAGAAAGTGAGTCTTTATTTAGATTTGATTAGTGGTGTGGAATCCGCAGAGATACTGCTTGTGGTTCTGGGTGCATATTGCACCTGACAGGTTCCCATTAAGTATTGCATAAACACACCTGTCCAATGCTAAGGAAATCCTAAAACCATGATCTGTTGATGGACTGGAAAACTGGAGCTTGGGAAGCAATCGTCTAACCATTCCTATATTAAAGGGAACCTGTAAGGTCCAATATGCACCCAGAACCACGAGCAGTTCTGGGTGCATATTGCTAATTCCTGCCTAACTGTCCCTGTATACACTAGCATAGATAAAGAGATATATAGAAAAAGTATTTCTAAAGATCTTAAATCGTATGCTAATGAGCGAGGGGACTAGCCCCCTGGGCATTAGTTCCCCTGGCTAATCGCCCCCATTAGCATGTTAGTATGCCCCTGTGTGTTTGCTAACATGCTGATGAATGTGTAGCGTCACACTCACCTCTCCGCCGCCATCGCGTCCAAAGCTGGATTTCGGCTCGGTGCGCATGACCCTGGAGTTTATGTCATGCGCACTACTTCAGTTTGAAGCCAGGACGCGTACCCCCGGCTTCATAGTGCGCATGACCGGAACTCAGGGGTCATGCGCATTGAGCTGAAATCGATGGCGGCGGGGAGATGAGTGAGATCATCCTGTGACACTGCGCATTCATTAGCATGTTAGCACACCCACAGAGGCATACTAACATGCTAATGGGGGCGACTAGCAATGGAAGCAACGCCCTTGGGACTAGTCCCCTCGCTCATAAGCATACGATAAAAGATCTTTAGAAATACTTTTCTGAAGATGTCTTTATCTATGCTACTAGATACAGGAACAGTTAGGCAGGGATTAGCAATATTCACCCAAAACTGCTCGTGATTCTAGGTGCATATTTCACCTGACAGGTTCCCTTTAAAAAGATTGTACCTCCATTAGAATATTCTGTAATAAAAGTGACCTGTTTTAAAGAAGTCATGAGTCCACGGTCAAAGTCATGGTGGGGAGCTAAAGTGGGTGCTATGTCCCTTGCTCCTCCCCCCTGGACCTGTGGAGCAGTCCCTTCCGTTACAACCTCTGATATTAGATTTCTCGTGTAAATCCCAAGTAGCGGTCGTCCTCAGTAGAACACGTCTTCTGTGATATGTCCCAGAGACCGATATTGCATATGTTAGGGATTGGGAATATATGGGCTCTGTCTCTATAACAAGTTCCTTAAATTAAAGAATTATTTTCTATTGTTGAAGAAAATTGCAGTGTCTTTGAATTAACTTTCCGCGCACTTTGTATTATGTTATCTCACTATATCACTTATTCTGCTCTCTTAGTTTTCATCCTAAGTGCTGAATCCACTTAGTTGTAATTGTGCTGTGTAGATGCCTACGCCCCGCCAGGCTCATCAGCACTTAGGGAAAATCATAATTGGAAAGTGATCTGTAAAAGATGCTTTAATTAGAGTGTCAGTAGTGACTGAAATGGAATGAAACAGTATTTGAAGAAATATGGAACTCAGAAACATCAAATATTGTTCTGTGGGTCGTGTGCGAGTGGCGTATCAGAGGTTGTGGCCCATTTTGATGCTTTACTTAATGTATAACTCTGAATACTGCGAACATTAGGAAGTGTTTCTGTCAGGATGAGAGTTGAGCAAATCTCCAGAAATTCGTTTCAGGCTGATTCACTCGATTTGGCCGGTAGATTTGATTTGGATCCTATTGTCGGTTATTAAGCTCTGAGGTCTCTCCAGAGTCCAAAACATAATAAAAGTAGGGGAAGGAAGGGGTTAATAAGTAAAAAATGAAGTACATTATACTCACCTGTCCTAGGCCCTCTCCAGTCCCTACACCCCTGAGTCATATCCCCAGACCCGTGCTCCGGTCTGTGTTTCTTCCTTAGGCTATGTGCGCACTAGTGCGTTTTACCCGCGGATTTACCCGCGGATTTGCTGCAGAAATTTCTTGAGAAATGTCTGCGATCTTTGTGCAGACATTTCCCAGCAAATCCTATGTGAAAAAAAAAGCTGTGCGCACGCTGCGGATTTTTCTCAAGAAATTTCCTTGAGAAGAATTTCTTGAGAAAATTTCTTGAGAAAATGAGCATGTCAATTCTTTTCCGCAGGTACCCTGCGGATTTCGGCAGTACAGCCTGCAAAATCCGCAGGGAACAACCTGCGGGAAAATCGCGGCAAATTCGCGGCTAATCCGCAGCAAATCCGCATGCGAATATAATGTGCTTCATTGTATTAACCCCTTTCTACCCCTTAAAGAATAGCAGCATAATGTCATCCGGCCACCATATAACTGGATTTGTGCAAACTGAGTTCCAAAATGTTGGATTCAGCCAAATCCAAATTTTTTAGGTAATTTGTATTGAATTTGATTTTGAAAAATTGATTTATATATAGCCAGTGATGGGCAGCCCCACAGATACCTGAAATTGGCAGGTCCAACCAAGTTTATAAAAAAAACCCGGTCCAGGCCTGGAATTAATCCCAGATATGTGCATACACTGGTCCCCATATAAGTCTATAAGGACCTCAGTCATGCACTTTATAATGGTGGTAGAAAGGATAAGGAGATTAGAGCAAGTGCATTATACCCAGTCTCTCCACGGCTATAACGCTACTGCTGGAGCCGCTCATTACCCTCATGCAAATATATTGCTTTCCCTGCTGCTCATCAGCAGTCCCGGCATTTCTGATTGGTTGCAGTCAGACCATACCCCCACCCTGTGTGACAGCGTGTCTGACTGCTAGCAATCGTACGCGCTGTCTGTGTATGTATATTGGCGTAAAAATGAATAGATAAAAAAATGGCTTAGGGTCCCCCAATATTATGATACCCACACAGAAATTTTTGCCAGGAGATGCAGGTCTGTGTAGTGAACTCAGTGACCTCACCTGAGGTGAGTTTAATGAGGTTACCTGAGGTCAGGTTACCTTCGGGCACAGGTGGGGTACTGTTGGAACCTCCAGCTTTGCCAATAAACTGAATGATATCACCAATCATCGCTGCAGGCCAGTCATTCTCTGCTTGAAGCCCACAGCATGTAGACATATTTTATGCCCGTGGTCTGTCACTTCAGTATGTAGCACAGCTGTAAGCATTGTAGGACCTTATTTGGATTACGTTGGACCTGGATGTTTGCGGTTAATAAAGGGGTGAGAGAAGGTGGTTATTTTTGTATCTTATTTCAAATAAAGGATTTTTTCGGTGTTTGTGTTTATTTCTTTTCACTTATAGATCTTATAGATTAGTATTGGGGGGGACTCATAGATGCCTCCCATTACTAATCTAGGGATTAGTGGCAGCTGTGAGCTGTCAATAAAACCTTATTATCCCGATTGCCACCGCAAAAGGGCAATCGAGATGAGCCAAGTAATATCTCGGGATGGTCACATCTAATAGATGCGACAATTCTGGGTGGCTGAATGCTGCTATTTTTAGGCTGGGGGGGGCCAACAACCATGGGCCTCCCCAGCCTGAGAATGCCAGCCCCCAACTGTCAGTTTTATCATGGCTGGGTATCAAAATTGAGGGGGTCTTTTTTAAAATTATTTATTGAAATAATACAAAAAAGGCGCTTGCAGTCCCTTATATTTTGATACACAGCCAAGGTAAGCACATGGCTGGGGACTGCAGCCTGTAGCTGTATGCTTTATCAGTGCTGGGTATCATAATATGGGAGGACCCTACTCCAATTTTTTTAATTTATTTATTCATTTTTACAACAATATAGCCACATATAGGCTGTGTGCGCACGCTGCGTAATTTCATGCATTTACGCTGCGTATTGTACTGCAGCGTAAACGCATGCGTCCTGCGTCCCCAGCACAATTATGAAGATAGTGCATAATCCATCCGCACGTTGCGTTTGAGAGCGCAGTGATTTGCATGCTGAAATTATGATCCAAATCGCTATGCTCAAAAAAGCAACATGTCACTTATTTTGTGCGGTTTGTATGCTGCTCCCACTCTGTCTATGGGAGAAACTGCATCCAGAGCGCATGAAATTCTATTTCTGCAGACATCCATTATGCAGTGTTTTTGCAGCGATTTGAAGCGCACATGCGCTACCAAATCGCTGCAGAATATTTGTCACGCTAGTACGCAACGTGCGCACATAGCCTTACAGTGCATGTGATTGCAAGCAGTCAGACATGCTGTCCCACAGGGTGGAGGTGCTGTCTGACTGTAACCAATCACAGACGCCAAGAATTGGAGCTGGGAAGCAATAAATATGTATGAAGGATAATGAGCGGCCCCAGAAGTAGTGTTACAGCTGCGTGGAAGACTGGTAAGTATAATGTGCCTGCTTTTTCTTATTTTCCTTCTTTTTCCTTTATTTTTATTTTTAATTACCTGAGTTGCCAGATCTGGATAGTTACCCGGAGTTTCCTGAGAACTATGGACCCAGGGTCGGTGCACGGGAACTTGTAATGCTGCTCAGATCCGAACTTTTACAATCTGGGTTCTACCATCACTACATATGATGATACAGGATATGTGATGATGAAGAAGGAGTCAGGTGCTACAAATAAAGACAAAGTTAACATCTGATAGTGTATGTGTAATGTGTTTAGGGATTCCTTATCTTATTAAAGGGAACCTGTCACCAGATTTTTATCCTATAGAATGCAGTTACCATCAGTAAGCTCTTATATACAGCATTTTAGAATACTGTATATAAATGCCCCGGTCGCTCTATGTATAACATAAAAATCATGTTTTATTATACTCTCCTGTTGGGTAGTCGGGTCCAATCGGTGTCGCTGGTCATGGTCCAACACCTTCTATCTTCCTTCCATCACCATCCTACTCCCTGCCTCATGTGGATGACGAATCTTACATCCACACAGAGTCCTTCATTGAGCTCCTGCGCACTTTTTGTTGCTCTGCTGAGGGCAGAGCAATGTACTGTAATGCGCAGGCGCGGGGAAAGGTCAAAGACTGCCCGCGCATGCGCACTACAATACTTTGAGCTGCCCTCAGCAAGGCAGAGACAAGTCTATGTGCGCAGGAGCCAGGAGGGCAATAGAGGCCTCTGTATGGATGACGTCGGATACATCATCCAAATGGAGCTGAGAAGGAGGACGGCAATGGAAGGAGGGCTTACTGATGGTGGCTACAGTTTCACTTTAAATAGTTAAAACAAGGAACTTTGCAATTTATTAAAAATCTTCTCCATTCTCAACAACCAAACCATTGCTTAGATTTCCTTTTTTGAAGACAGATGAGAACAGTCCTTTAATAATTGTGGCAGAAAATAAAGTTTTTGCACCTCTACATGTGCTGTGCTCATATCTCACTGCACTGTAGGAGAATAGATAATGCCCCCTAAACTAAGTCCATGCACCCTCACCTTTATACATAAAGCCTTGTTCTGAAATGTTTATACATCAGTGATGCACATATAGCCGTGCAGTCGGTGCAGCTGGGGAGGTGGGGGCCTCACAACTATTTCCTGTCCGACAGTCCGACTGACTCACCAAGACCAAGAGGACCTTCCTATGGAAAAGTCCCTGCAGTCCTGCAAACACTCCGCCCCTCCCCCCACCGAGACCGCGGGGGAGAAGCTGTCGGGACCCACCCTCAGGAGAGATAGAGGCCGCAGCCAATGATGAGCAGATTCCTGCAGAGGTGGAGGGCAGAGCTGAGGGAGCAGCAGGAAGATGGAGGCTGCACAGCTCCACAGCAGGAGGGGAGGTGCAGGGCAAGCTCCACGGGCTCATCAGCAACTCATGAAGAAACAGAGAGGTGAGTATACTTTAGGATCTGTCTGTACCTGAGTATATGAGGTGTGTCTGTGTGTATAGAGCAGGGCCAGCCAAGGCTGAATGGTGCCCTGTGCAAAAATGCTATTTGTTTACTTAGAGTTCATGCATGCATGTTTCTGCATGAAATGAATCCCTACACAGTATATAGAGCTGGGATCTGCTTTACTTCTAGATTCAGAGATCTGTGCACAGCTGAACATGGGGGTGACAGGGGCCAGACCCCAAACCATCTGATAAGCTTACACCATCCATATCTACTGGATACTGATTACATGCAGTGAGGATTCTGAAGTCTGCAGTCTCATAGAGGGACGCACTGGATGAGCCCTCAGTATACCTAGCAGAGGGAGCTATTTGCCGGGTATATTGTGGGCTCAGGTATATCGTGGGCTCAGCCTGTGAGCCAACACCATACACCTGTTCCCAACTTGCACTTGCAAATGTTGGGAAGGGGTTAAAGTGGACATGACACTTGAAAACTAAAGTGAAAGGGGGCTCGTTTTGTACAGGATAAGTTAGGGATTTATTGGTAAAATGTTGGGGTACATAGGATAATTTGATTACTCTCAGTATAAGGCTGCTTTCACACATCCGGTGTTTGCAGTGTGGCTCAATCCGGCTCAAAAACCTATGCAACGGATGCGGCGAAAAAAACGGATCCGTTGCATAAGTTTTTCCATGCGGCCCGTCCGTTTTTTGAAGGATGCTGCTTGTTACTGAGCATGCGCAGTTCAAAAAAACACATCCAGCGTCCATAGGCTTGCATTGTAAATCGCGCGCGATACGTTTTTTTTCACCGCACAAAAAAACGTGCCAGGCAACGTTCCATCCGGCCGCCGCATGGGCTAAATATACCGCATCCGGCAAAAAGCGGACGCAACGCAAGGCCATGCGGCACAATACGGCGCTAATACAAGTCTATGCGGAAAAAACACAACCGGCAGCAAAAAGAAAACGATTGTGTTTTTTCTGCAAAGCGCCGTATTGTGCCGCTCATCAAAAACCGGATGTGTGAAAGCAGCCTAAGGCTATGTTTTTTTCCTGATCAAAACCTGATCGTGTGACAGAAGTCTCCTGGGGCTCTCCTGGTCTTTTCTGCATTTTTAGCCACGCTTTGGTGCGTTTTTTACAGCATTTTCTACTGCAGTTTTTTGCATTTCTGTGATGGTCAGACCAAGTCCAGACCCAAAGGGGTTCAAAAGTGCAAGATTTCCGGGCCCGGATTGATCTGGATCTGGCACTCAGGTAATAAAAAAACTGAAGAAAAAAAAATAAAGCAAACACGCTATACTTTTCCAGTCTCTGGTGTGGCTGTCCGTGCTCCCGCGGCCCCGTCTTCTATTTCTGGGGCTGCTCATTAACCTCATGCATATTTACTGCTTTCTCCGCCCATCGTGTCTGTGATTGGTTGCAGTCAGACGCACCCCCAGTCTGTGTGACAGCATCTGACTACAACCAATCACAGGCACTGTGTGCGGGTCTATAGTGCAGTAAAAATAAATAAATTAAAAAATTGGCATAGTGTCCTTCCATATTATGATACCCAGCACATATAAAGCCCACGGCTACAGGCTACAGCCCCCAGCCGTGCGCTTATCTTGTCAGTGTATCAAAATAGGAGGAACCGCATGCAGCTTTTTTTTTTTGTTAAATATTTAAATAAATAATAAAAAAACAGCTTGCGGTCTCCCCCAATTTTGATATTCAGTCAAGATAAAGCCTGACAGCTGGGGACCGGTATTTTCAGCCTGGGGAGACTCATGTTTATTGGGCGCCCCGCCAGCCTAAAAGTAACAGCCTGCAGCCGCCTAGGATTCTTGTATCCATTAGATGCTATAAGCCCAGTATTTTAGCCGACTCTTCCCAATTGCCCTAGTGTGGTGGCAATCGGGGTAATGAGGGGTTAATGTTAGCCCACAGCTGCCACTTAGCCCTAGATTACTAATGGCAGGCATTTATGAGACCCCCCCATTATTAATCTGTAAGTGAAAAGAAATAAACACAAACACCAAAAAAATCCTTTATTTGAAATAAAATACAAAAATACCCTCTTTCACCACTTTATTAACCACCAAAACACCCCTGCAGGTCCGACTTAGTCCACACTTAGTCCCACAACGATTCCAGCTCTGCTACATCTGAAGATCACAGCGAGTGCAATAGAACATGACTGCCTGCTGTGATGTTCAGGCAAGGACTGAGTGAGCCACGTGATCAGTGGTGACGTCACTCGGGCTATTTGCGGTCACAGGTGGAGGACAGTCACCTGAGTGAACCTCACAGCGGGTTCTGCCTGAACCTCACAGCGGGAGGTCATGTTTCATGATCGCGCTCTTTGACTTCAGATACAGTCATATGAAAAAGTTTGGGCACCCCTATTAATCTTAACCTTTTTTCTTTATAACAATTTGGGTTTTTGCAACAGCTATTTCAGTGTCATATATCTAATAACTGATGGACTGAGTAATATTTCTGGATTCAAATGAGGTTTATTGTACTAACAGAAAATGTGCAATCCGCATTTAAACAAAATTTTACCGGTGCAAAAGTATGGGCACCTCAACATAAAAGTGACATTAATATTTTGTAGATCCTCCTTTTGCAAAAATAACAGCCTCTAGTCACTTCCTGTAGCTTTTAATGAGTTCCTGGATCCTGGATGAAGGTATATTTGACCATTCCTGTTTACAAAACAGTTCCAGTTCAGTTAAGTTTGATGGTCGCCGAGCATGGACAGCACGCTTCAAATCTTCCCACAGATTTTCAATGATATTCAGATCTGGGGACTGGGATGGCCATTCAAGAACATTGAAATTGTTCCTCTGCATGAATGCCTGAGTAGATTTGGAGCGGTATTTTGGATCATTGTCTTGCTGAAATGTCTATCCCCTGCGTAACTTCAACTTTGTCACTGATTCTTGCACATTATTGTCAAGAATCTGCTGATACTGAGTTGAATCCATGCGACCCTCAATTTTAACAAGATTCCCAGTGCCGGCATTGGCCACACAGCCCCAAAGCATGATAGAACCTCCACCAAATTTTACTGTGGGTAGCAAGTGCTTTTCTTGGAATGTCGTGTTTTTTGCCTCCATGCATAACGCCTTTTTGTATGACCAAACATCTCAATCTTTGTTTCATCAGTCCACAGGACCTTCTTCCAAACTGTAACTGGCTTGTCCAAATTTGCTTTTGCATACCTCAGGTGACTCTGTTTGTGGTGTGCTTGCAGAAACGGCTTCATTCACATCACTCTCCCATACAGCTTCTCCTTGTGCAACGTGCGCTGTATTGTTGACCGATGCACATTGACACCATCTGCAGCAAGATGAAGCTGCAGGTCTTTGGAGGTGGTCTGTGGATTGTCCTTGGCTGTTCTCACCATTCTTCTTCTCTGCCTTTCTGATATTTTTCTTAGCCTGCCACTTCTGGGCTTAACAAGAACTGTACCTGTGTTCTTCCATTTCCTTACTATGTTCCTCACAGTGGAAACTGACAGTTTAAATCTCTGAGACAACTTTTTGTATCCTTCCCCTGAGCAACTATGTTGAATAATCTTTGTTTTCAGATCATTTGAGAGTTGTTTTGAGGAGCCCATGATGCCACTCTTCATAGGAGATTCAAATAGGAGAACTACTTGCAAGTGGCCACCTTAAATACCTTTTCTCATGATTGGATACACCTGCCTATGAAGTTCAAAGCTCAATGAAGTTACAAAACCAATTTAGTGCTTTAGTAAGTCAGTAAAAAGTAGTTAGGAGGGTTCAAATTAAGAAATTGATAAGGGTGCCCATACTTTTGCAGCGGTCAAATTTTGTTTAAATGCGGATTGCACATTTTCTGTTAGTACAATAAACCTCATTTCAATCCAGAAATATTACTCAGTCCATCAGTTATTAGATATATGAAACTGAAATAGCTGTTGCAAAAACCCAAATTGTTATAAAGAAAAAAGGTTAACATTAATAGGGGTGCCCAAACTTTTTCATATGACTGTATGTAACAGAGCTAGAATCATCATGAGACCTAGTATATCTGGAATGTCCCTGTACATCTGGTATGTGTCTGTGTATATGCCTGCACATCTGGGATGTTGGTGCCTTTAGATCTATTATGTGTCTGTATATGTCTGTATATGGTACAGTTTGTGAGTATATTTCTGGTATCTATGTGTGTATATGTGCTTGTATATGGTAGATGCCTGTATATCTGTATGTTGGTGCCTGTATTTGTGGTATGTGCATGTAAATGTGTGTATATGGTCTGTGTGTATGAGCGTGTATATCTGGTAAGTGTGACCCTGCCTGTGATAAATATTCTTAGCTGTGTGACTGACTTGCTTATGATGTAGATTGTGGAGTAATAATCATGCACATGCTGTGTCTGTTTGGGCTTGTCTGATGTGTGTGTCCTGCTCTTCTCTGCAAGTGTGCGGTGTTCTTGTGTAATGTTAATAATATGTGCACTTTATATGCGGGATGTGTGCGCTGTGCTTGTAATATCTCTCTGATCTGATGTGTGTCTGTACTGATGTGATGTGTAGAAAGTGTGCCCTGAAGTGTTCTCACCTTTCCTCCGTTCCCTCCTATTAGGCTGCGTGCTGATCAGTGTTTGCAGCGTTTTGGATGTAGAGTGTTTCAGCTGCGTCCAGAGCGCTGGGTTGTACAGTACAAGCACAGTGGATGGGAAATAATAAAATCATGGTTACTTTTCCTCCTCTGGACCAGCAGCTGTCCCTCGTTTCTACTGCTCTGGTCTGTGTTTGCAGGCTGCAGATGCCCTAACTAAAACATGTGACTTGTGGAGCCAATCACTGAGCTCATCTGTCCCGCTAAGGTAGATAGCACACGTTCCTGACCCCTGTGATTACCTGAAGTGGTCACATATCACATGATCACTGCAGCTGTAAACATAGACGGAGCAGTAGCAGAGACACATCACTAGGCCAGGGGAAACTGAGTAACTCTGATTTTATTATTTTTTCCTTGCCAAAATGATGAGCACTGTGAGGTAGCGGCGTTGCTTGGGCAAAAACGTGAGGCAGCAGCGTGTTCACACCAACAGTCTATTTATTGTTGCAGCATAAATAGATCCAATTTCCCACAATCAAAGTCTCTTCCGGATCACAGCCGGTGCATATAGACAAATCCTTGATATAAAAAGTCTTGTTACCTTAGGACCCCGTTAACCGCAGGGGTCTTGTTAAGGTTCTCCTAGGCTCACACTCTTGGCCTGTGTTCACTCCACACAGAACCAGCTCAGCTCACACAGCATGTGGTAGCTTCATCAACCCTGGCTCTCAACTGAGACACACCCTGATGTGCTCTGCCAGATTTAAACTAAAATGCTAGACATGAGGATTGCTACAAAACCTGGACTGGGAGGAGGGATCTGTCTCCCTGTTACCCTTTGTGCTATAGTCACCGTAATAGCTATAGCAAACTCAGAGGGTTTCCAGACACATTCTGGGGGACACATAGCGGTCTTCAAATATTACCCCTGTCACTGCCACACATATCCCCCCCCCCTCAGTTCAAACGGGCGGGGTTGAACTTTTGCCAACATACAGGGACCTCTGGACAGGGCATCCGCATTGCCCTGCAACCTACCAGCCCGGTGTTCCACAGAAAAGTTCTGCAAGGAGAGAAACCACCTGGTGACTCTAGCATTTCTCTCCTTAGCATTCCTCATCCAGACCAAAGGGGAGTGGTCTGTCACCAGGCGAAAGTGTCGCCCCAGCAGGTAGTAGTGTAGGGATTCCAGAGCCCATTTTATGGCCAGGCACTCCTTCTCCACTATGCTATAGTTCTTCTCTGCCGGGGTGAGTTTTCTACTCAAATAGGTGACCGGATGCTCTTCTCCATCTACTTCCTGGGACAGAACTGCACCCAGACCCACCTCAGAGGCATCTGCCTGTACTATAAACTCCTTTTGAAAGTCAGGGTTGACAAGGACAGGCTGACCACATAGGACTACTTTTAGTGCCTGAAAGGCTTCCTCTGCTTGTGTATTCCAGTGGACCATGACCGACTTCTTCCCTTTTAAGAGATCGGTCAAAGGCGCCGACCTTCCAGTAAAATTGGGTATGAATCGTCGGTAATACCCCATTATACCCAGAAAAGCTCTTACCTGTTTTGTGGTAAGGGGACGAGGCCAGTTTTGAATGGCTTCGATTTTGTTTACTTGTGGCTTGATAACCCCTTGGCCTATCACATACCCCAAGTAACGGGCTTCTTTGAGACCCATAGCACATTTGTTTGGATTCGCTGTCAGACCAGCAGCTCTGAGCGAATCCACTACCGCTTGTACCTGAGATAGGTGGGTGCTCCAGTCACTGCTATAGATGATGATTTCATCCAAATATGCGGAGGCATACAGTTGATGGGGTTCTAACACTATGTCCATTAACCTCTGAAACGTGGCCGGAGCCCCATGTAAACCAAATGGCAAGACGACATAGTGATAGAGCCCCCCTGGCATGACAAAAGCGGTCTTTTCTTTTGCCGCCTCTGTCAGCGGCACCTGCCAGTAACCTTTAGTGAGATCGAGAGTCGTGAAGTACTGGGCCCGTCCCAGTCTCTCTATCAGCTCATCGACCCTGGCATGGGATACATATCAAATTTCGAAATTTCATTTAACTTTCGGAAGTCATTACAGAATCTTAAAGAACCGTCTGGTTTCGGGATCAGCACAATGGGACTGACCCATTCGCTCGTGGATTTTTCAATAACCCCCAGTTGGAGCATCTTTTTTACCTCCTCCGCAATGGCTTGCCTACGAGCCTCTGGTACCCGGTATGGCCTGAGACGTACCCTTACTTGAGGCTCGGTGACAATATCATGGTGGATTACGGTTGTTCGGCCGGGTAGGCTTGAGAACACATCCGTATTCCGCTGCACTAACCTCCGAGACTCCCGTCTCTGCTGTTTTGAGAGAGAATTCCCTATCCTCACTCCCGATTCATCATCAGGGGACTCCTCCTTGGTTGTTGTTAAGGCACCTGAAGAGGTTAGGTCCAACGTTACATCAGTCACCATACATTCTCTGTCTTTCCACTCTTTTAGCAGGTTAACATGGTATATTTGCTCTGGTTTTCTTCTCCCTGGTTGATACACCTTATAGTTTGCTTCCCCTACTTTCTCCCGGATCTCATAGGGACCTTGCCATTTGGCTAAGAACTTACTTTCTGCGGTAGGTATTAGAACTAAGACACGATCCCCTGGTTTAAAAGACCTGACGGAGGCCTTTCTATTATACTGAGTACTTTTGGCCGCCTGAGCATCCAGCAAATGCTCTTTAACAATGGGCATTACTGCCGTGATACGATCCTGCATACCCATAACGTATTCCACCGTGTTTTTGTGAGGGATGGGCTCCTGTTCCCAAGTTTCTTTAACAATATCCATCAGTCCCCGCAGATGCCTGCCATACAGTAACTCAAATGGCGAAAACTCTGTGGAAGATTGTGGGACCTCGCGGATAGCGAACATTAAATAGGGCAATAACATGTCCTAATCTTTCCCCTCTTTGGAGACCACCTTTTTCAACATAGCCTTCAGAGTTTTATTAAAACGTTCCACTAGACCATCGGTCTGGGGATGGTACACTGACATGCGCAGCTGCTTGATCTGGAGGAGTTTGCACAGTTCCTTTGTAATTTTAGACATAAAGGGAGTGCCCTGATCGGTCAGGATTTCTTTGGGTAACCCCAGACGACAGAACATAGCAAACAACTCCCGAGCAATAAGCTTCGCCGAGGTGTGACGCAGTGGAACGGCCTCCGGATAACGCATTACGTAATCCATCACTACCAGGATGTGCTGGTGACCACGGGCTGATTTTACAATGGGTCCGATCAGATCCATAGCAATCCGCTCAAAAGGCACCTCTATAATGGGTAAAGGTATCAGAGGACTACGGAAACGGTGCGTGGCTGCGGTCAACTGACAAACGGGGCAGGACTCACAGAACCTCTTAATTTCTGAGCCGACCCCTGGCCAGTAAAACCGCTGAAACATGCGTTCCCGCGTTTTCTCTTCACCTAGGTGCCCACTCATTAGGTGGTTATGAGCCAATTCCAAGGCCTGACGGCGGTACAGCTGAGGGACCACCAACTGTTCCACTATTTCCCCCCGGATTTTATCAACCCGATAGAGCAACTCTCGCTTTAGAGCCATGTAGGGAGTTTCCAGCTTGGCACCAGGCCGCTGGGGTACCCCATCAATTACCTGTACATATCCACGTCCAGGAGCCAATGTGGGGTCCCGGAGTTGAGCTGTTCCAAAATTATCTGGAGACACGTTCAACTCCGGGATTGCCTCGGGTGGCTGAACCTCTCCTGCCATTACCTCTAGGGGGAAGCTGGCAGGGTTACACTCTGTCCCTATACTGGTGACCCCTACGGATCGTCCGGATCAGGACCTGGTTCAATCATACACCTCGGAGGGCTAGGTCGCCTCCCACATAATGTCCAGAACAGGGGCAAGTCTCTTCCCAAAATAACATCATATGGAAGTCTTTTCATCACCCCCACGTCATGTTGAACCTCTCCACATGAGGTAGCAATGGTGACCCTTTCCATAGGGTATTCACGTAGGTCTCCATGAATGCAAAATACCCCTACTTTATGTCCCGTGGGGTTTTCACCAGAGACCAAGGAGGCATGTACAAGAGTCACTACACTTCCTGAGTCCAACAAAGCCTGTGCTGTATAGCCATTAACACGTACTGTGCAGAGATGGGGCTCCTCCCCCATAGTAACAGTGCTTACGGCACAAACAGCATGGGCATACATTGATTCCCGGTGGGCGTACCGGCAGTCCATGCGTTCTGATGTGAGTGGGCACTGTGCCATCATATGCCCCAGCTGATGGCACCACCAGCACATAACAGCAGAGGTGTCCCTGTTTCGGGTGTCCAACTTTATGGGAACTGGGACTCCGGCTGACCTTAGTCGGGGGTTTACTCTCTGCCAGGGCTGAAGACGGGGCAGCACCCGAGGAGGGACGGGAATCTTTCACCAACTGTGAAGGGGGCGTATCCCTACGGAGTGCCCGCCGTGAGGCAGAGTCCCGGACCAACTCCTGGGTAGCTGTGTAGCGTTCCACCAAATTCACTAGTTGGTCTAGGGTACCGGGATCCCCCTGGCCCAGCCACCGTTGAATGGGGGCTGGCAAAGTCTGCACAAATCGTTCAATCACCACCCGCTCAATCATCTGTCCGGGGTTCAAGGTCTCCGGCTGGAGCCATTTTTTCACAAGGTCCAGTAAGACATGGGCCTGTGAGCGTGCAGGTTTTCCCTCCACAAAGGACCACTGATTCACTCGCTGGGCCCGGAGATAAGTGTTAACCCCCATTTGTTCACCTACCAAGAATGGGGCCACGACATCAGTCCAACGGTCGATAGACAATTTCTCTCGCTCAGCGGTCCTATCAAACACGGAAAGAAAAGCTTCTGGGTCGTCCTCTGCACTCATCTTCGTAAGTGCCGCCCTTACTCTGTCCTGAGCCGCAGGAGGGACTGGATGACCTGAAGTTACCGCTGGGAGTGCATCTCGCAGAGCCGCAAGCTGCTGAGTCAACAAGCTGTTTGTCTCCTGTTGCTGAACTAACGCCCGCTGCAGCTGGGCATTGGTTTGTTGCTGCTGAGCATTAGCTTGTTGCTGCTGAACATTAGCCTGTTGCTGGTGAGCATTAGCCTGTTGCTGTTGTGCACTGGTTTGTGCAAAAGCCTGCTGTAGTTGAGCACTAGACTGGGCCAGCTGATTTACAAGATCCTCCATGGTGACTGCTGAGTTAAACTGTAACTTTGCAGGCTTGATCATAAACATGTGGAAACTGGGTTGTTGCCCCCTAGCAACCAGGCTGCAATGCTTGCAAGCTTCGTGGACCCGCCGATCCACCGCAAACAGTCAGTAAAAAAAAAAAAAATATTCCTTTTTTTTTTTTCTTCTTTTCCAGGGAAGTACATCTTAGGCCATTGCCCTTAACAACCAGGCTGCCATGCCCGCATTCTCCACCATAATGTGAGGTAGCGGCGTTGCTTGGGCAAAAACGTGAGGCAGCAGCGTGTTCACACCAACAGTCTATTTATTGTTCTAGCATAAATAGACCCAATTTCCAACAATCAAAGTCTCTTCTGGATCACAGCCGGTGCATATAGACAAATCCTTGGTATAAAAAGTCTTGTTACCTTAGGACCCCGTTAACCGCAGGGGTCTTGTTAGCCTATGTGTCCACGCTGCGGAAAATGCGCGGATTTTGCCGCGGATTTCTCGCGGAAAAGCCGCGGATTTCCCGAAAATCTGCAGCTCAGGCACTTCCCAGCCATTTCTATGGCATTTTGGAAATGCTGTGCCCATGCTGCGAATTTTTCCGCAGCGGATTTCGTGCGGATTTTGGTCCGGAAAAATCTGCAACATGTCAATTATTGTTGCGGATTTTCATCCGGATTTTGGCTTTAAAATCGGGGAAAAAAAAAAAAATCCGCACCAAAATCCGCATCAAATCTGCGGCAATTCCGCGGTAAATCCGCGGCAAATCCGCACCTTTCAAAAGGTGCGGATTTTGCGGGAAAGCTGCGAATTTTGATGCAGAAAAATCCGCAGCTACATTCTCCCGTGGACACATAGCCTAAAGGTTCTCCTAGGCTCACACTCTTGGCCTGTGCTCACTCCACACAGAACCAGCTCAGCTCACACAGCATCAACCCTGGCTCTCAACTGAGACACACCCTGATGTGCCCTGCCAGATTTAAACTAAAATGCTAGACATGAGGATTGCTACAAAACCTGGACTGGGAGGAGAGATCTGTCTCCCTGTTACCCTCTGTGCTATAGTCACCGTAATAGCTATAGCAAACTCAGAGGGTTTCCAGACACATTCTGGGGGACACATAGCGGTCTTCAAATATTACCCCTGTAACTGCCTCACAGCACACAAAACAAAATGGAAGACCCCTTTAAGAAAGAGTGTGGGATGCCATTACACACTTCTTGCACAGGAGGCTTTACTCTCAGTGCCTGTCCCTGAGATAGCTAGACCTATTTATTGATAAATTTGTTTCTGTATTTTCTTAAATAAATGTAAAACTACAATTTGGTGAATTGGTCATGGATGCAGCTTCTACTATTAAAGGGAATCTGTCACCAGGTTTTGCTCCCCCATCTGACAGCAGCATAATTTAGAGACAGAGACCCTGATTCCAGCGATGTGTCACTTAGGCGGGCTTCACATCAGCGGTATTCTGTCGCAATGCCAGATCCGGCACAAATGCATTTCACTTCAACTCATTTCCTATGGACTCGCGGCAAGTTCCGGTCACATGCGGTTGTGTATGACGCACGCAACCGCATGTGACCGGAACTTGCCGTGAGTCCATAGGAAATGCATTGAAGTGAAACGCATTCGTGCTGGATTCGGCATTGCTGCAGAATACCACTGATGTGAAGCCCGCCTTACTGAGCTGTTTGCTGTCATTTTGGTAAAATCATGTTTGCTCTGCTGCAGATCTAGCAGTTATACAGAGCTCATGACTATGCTAGACTATCTGCAGCACAACAAGTAGTCCTGTAATGATAATCTACTGCTGATTAATCAGTGATTTTATCAAAACTACACTAAGCAGCCCAGTAAGTGACACATCGCTGGAATCAGGATCTCAGTCTCTACATTAGGCCTCTTTCACACGTCCGTGAAAATCATGCACATTTTTCACGGACGTGTCAAAGGTGCGCAGTGTCCTCCGTGTGCCATTTTTATGGCACACGTGCGTTCTCCGTGTGTTATCCGTGATAACACACGGAGAACGAGAACTTTCTGCTCACCTGTCCCTGGTGTTGCTATCCGTGGTGCTGATCTTCGTTCTCCGGTCCTGCTGCTACTTCCACCCGCAGTGGAGTGAATATGCAGTGATCGTAATGAGCGGGGGTCGGAAGCAAGTGACAGCAGCGGCAGAAACAGCAGAGCTGGAAAAGGTGAGTATAGATTTTTTTTTTTTTTTACAAACACGTGTCACACGGATCACATCTGTGCGGTCCGTGTGACACCCGTGATGCCGGAGAAAAATGGACATGTTTACGTGTGGAGCACACGGGCACACGTATGCTCCACATGTACACACGGTCCATAGCAAAACACGCACGTGTGCGCAGACCCATTGATTTTAATGGGTCTACGTGTGCTCGTGTCTCCGGCACGTGAGGAAACGGACCAAACACGTACCAGAGACACGGACGTGTGAAGTAGACCTTATTCTGCTTTTAGATTAGGTGGCAAAAACCTGGTGACAGATTCCCTTTAATCTTTGCTTTTATTGCTATGTGGCCCATTATGCAGCTCTAATCTAGCTGAAATTAAAGGTAACAAGAGGCTAACTAAGAAGTGTCATGTTGGGACATCATTTTTTGATCCTTCTCATAACGGAGCGCACAGACTGGTGACTCGGTAGTGATCTCACCAGAAGCGTTCGCTCCGCTCTACAGATTCCGTTTACTTGGGATTGCATGACATCTAGTGGTAGATATTGATACGTGCATGTGACTCCTGTACTTACAATACCGTTTTCCACTCTAATTAATAAGACTTCACAAAGATTAAAGGAATCTGATGAAGCAAGAGTTATATCTGCATGTCCTGAAATTCTAAAGAATAACAACATGTAGATGTATCTTTTTTTTTAAACAGAACACTTCAATTTATAGAAGATTAATTCCAGCTCATGTACGGTTATTAAGTCCGATGGGTTCTTTTGATAATTGTTACAAGGATTGGTCTATGTATCCATTTATCTATCTAAAAAAAATAAAAAATAAAAAACAAAGAAAGTGAGCAGCACTCAGTAACAGATTCCATGTAAAAAACTGGTGTATTTATTGGCCCATGTGAACAGAAGGCAACATTTCGGCAGAAGAACAAGTGAACCTTTGGCAAGCCTCCCTTGGTCTTGAGCTGAAACGCTGCCAGCTGTTCACATGGGTCAATAAATACACCAGTTTGGGGTTTTTTGCATGCAATCTGCTACCCACTTTCTTTGCTTTTTTATCTACCACTGGTTGGTGAGTTGCAAGCGGTAGGCTGCACCTATATCTGCAATTTTGCGTGGGCTGCTTTATTTTTTCAAAAGAAAAAAAGAGGCAAGACTCCAAAAATCTGTGCAGAAAGTCGACCTTTTATTAGTCCTGGTGAAATAAGTATTGAACATGTCATCTATTTTGTAAGTATGTTTCTAAAGGTGCTATAGACATGAATTTCTCACCAGACGTCGCTAACAACCCATCCAATCCACACAGGCAAAGAAATCAAACCATAGATGTCCATAAATTTAGTGATGTGTAATAATCAGATGTGAAATAGGGAAAAAGTATTGAACACACTTACTGAAATGTACCGTATGTAATACTTCGCACAAAAGCCTTTGTTGGTGTTGACAGCTTCAATACACCTCCTGTGTGGAGAAACTAGTCACCTGCATTGTTCAAGTGTGATTTTGGGCCATTCTTCCACACAAACACTCTTTAAATCCTGTACGTTCTGTGGGCTTTTTCTTTGAACTCTGAACTTTAGTTCCTTCCATACATTTTCTATTGGATTCTACTCAGGTCATTGCTGGGCCATTCTATCAGCATTATTTTGTTTCTCTGAAACCAATTGGGAGTTTCCTTGGCTGTGTGTTTGGGATCATTGTCCTGCTGAAATGTCACCCTTTTTTCATCTTCATTATCTTGCTAGACGACAGAAGATTTTTATCAAGAATGTCTAGGGAAACTTTGTCTATTCACCCTTTCTTCAATTATATGAAGTTTGCCAGTGTCGTTTGCTGAAATGCAGCCCTACACCATGATGTTCCCACTTCCAAACTTCACTGTTAGTATTGATATTTTTGGGGTGATATGCGGTGCCTTTTGGCCTCCAAACATGGTGTGTATTATGGCATCCAAAGAGTTCACTTTTGGTCTCCTCTAACCAGACTGAATTATCCCAGTATTTCACAGGCTTGTGTAAATGTTGTTGAGCCAACTTTAAATGCGCTTGAATATGCTTTTTGCTCAGCAATGGAGTCTTGCGTGGTGATCGTGCATACAGGGCATGGAGGTTGGGTGCATTACTTATTTTTCTTTTAGTAACAATTGTATCTGCTGATTCTAGGTTTTCTTGTAGCTCTCTACAGATGGTTCTTGGCCCTTGGACAATTCTTCTGATTATTCTTTTCACTCCTCCATCTAAAAACCTTGCCGTAGCCAGTTTATGGTGAAATTATGTTCTTTCCACTTCTGAATTATGATCCCAGCAGTGCTCACTGGAACCTTCATTAGTTTAGAAATTCTCCTGTAACCATTGCCATCAGTATGTTGTGTAACAGTAAGGTTGCAAAGGGAGACAGCTCAATGGTTTTACCCATCATGAGATGTTTCTTGTGTGGCAAATTGGTAATGAGACACCTTTTCATAGGCCATCACTTCAACCAGCTGATATTGCTTTTCATTAAGTGGCAGGATTGAATTTTAATACTGATAGATTTTAGCTGGTGTCATGACTTTCCATGACTTTTTGCATCTCTCTTTCTTCATGTGTTCAATACTTTTTCCCTGTGTCATGTATCATTATTATACATCATTAAATTTATGGACATCTATGGTTTGTTTGCCTGTGTGGATTGGATGAGTTATTACCAACATCTGGTGAGAAATTCATGTCAATAGCACCTTTAGAAATATATTTACATAGAAAATTTGTGACCTATTCAATACTTATTTTACCCTCTATATATATATATAGAAATTTTATTTATAGCTTTTTTATTTTATTGATGTCTCATATATTCTTACATAGTTTTTAAGTAACCCCCAAGCAGGGGCGTAACGATCGTGGGCTCAGAGACAGCGACCAGGCATGGCAGGGTTAAGGACCCGGACCCGCTCTGCAGAGAAGCAGCCAGCTCCTCTCTGTGAGAAAGGAGCTGCGCTGTTCCTGTACTAGTTTTAATACAAGTGGCCGAGCAGTGCTTGGCTCCGCCCCCTCCAGCCTCTTCATGCCTGTGACCTTGGGCTTTCTTGCTCTGCCGCATCTTCTACAATGTGTGGAGTGTGGATGCATGTTGGCCATCACAGTTTCCCTCTCCTGCACTGCCATAGCTTTGTAGTCAGCACTAGCAGAAGAGGGAGGCTTCAGAGGAGCACAATGCAACCTGAAGTGAGTACTGGAGCTCCCTGAATTATGTCTCTAGCCTCACTACCCTGTTCTATCCTCCACCTATCCTCCAATTTGCCCCTCACAGCTGCACTCTCCTGCCCCCCTCTCCCACTAGCCTCTTCTATTTTTCAACTATCCTTCTATTTGCCCCTCACAGCTGTACTCTCCTTCCCCCATCCTCCACCTATCCTCTTATGTGCCCCTCAGCTGCACTCTCCTGCCCCCTCCCCCACTACCCTCTCCTTACCTCCACCCATCCTTCTATGTGCCCCTCATAGCTGCACTCTCCTTCCAAGCTTCCCCACTACCCTCTTCTCTCCACCACCTATCCTACTATTTGACCCTCACAGCTGTACTCTTCTCCCTCCTCCCCCACTACCCTCTTCTCTTCTCCACCTATCCTATTTGCCCCTCACAGCTGCACTCTCCTGCTCTCCTCCCCACTACCCTCTTCTCTTCTCCACCTATCCTCCTATATGCCTCTCAAAGCTGCACTCTGGCTACCTCCCCCACTACATTCTTTTCTCCTCCACCCATGCTCCTATGTGCCCCTCACAGCTGCACTCTCCCTCCTTGCCCCCTCCCTCACTACCTTCTTCTCTCCTCCACCTATCCTCCAATGTGCACCTCATAGCTGCACCCTCCTGCCCCCCTCCCTCACTACACTCTTTTCTCCTCCACCTATACTCCTATTTGCCCTCACAGCTGCATTCTCTGGCCCCCCTGCCCCACTCCCCTGTAGCTGATGATGCCTCCCTGCTCTCCTGTGATGGTGGCCCGGCCTGCTCATCTTCATGAAGTTTGCTGTCAGAGATCCAAATTTCTTACTTCTTTGTGTATACAATATGTACAAAAGGCTCACATGTACAGGATATAAAAATAAATCTAGTGTATGTCTTTATTTGTATGAATAAGTGACTAAATGTGTGACATTTTAGTAATAAAATTCAGACATTAGAAAGCATAATTAATACTAAAAGCACCAAAAAAACCCTATTAAAATTGCCAAAACTCGTGCACCATTAAAAAAAACTAACATTTTTATATGCAAAATGAATAAATATATAATGTTATTTATAGCACAAATATAATGTACAGAAAAAAAAATGAATGGGGCCATATACCAGGACGGGGACATATATACGAGGATGGGGGACAAAGATATAAGCATGGGGTGAGGAAGCTGGGTGCTGAGGGAATAAGGCGTTTTCTCTCTGCACACAGATTCCCCATGCTCTGCTATACATCTTTCCCTCAGCACCCAGCTTTCCCATTCTCTGATATCAGGGACAAGTTGGGTGCTGAGGGAAAGATATATAGCAGAGCATGGGAAATCTGGGTGCTGGGGGAAAGATGTATAGTAGAGCATGGAAAAGCTGAGTTCACTGCTGAGGCAAAGATGGATATCAGAGCATGGGAAAGCTGGGTGCTGAAGTAAAGATGTACAGGAGACCATGGAAAAGCAGGGTGCTGAAGGAAAAAGCTGATTGTCAGTGTAATTATCCTATACCCCAAGGGGGGAAAGGTGAGACGGGACGGATGGGATCCAGGTCCAAATTTTGCACTGAGGCCCATTGAATTCTAGTTACGCCACTGCCCTCAAGGCATCTATTTTCTAGACTGAATTAATCCCTACTTCAAATTCAGAGTGGCTGATTTTTACTTTGTTACTGTCGATATTAGTGAATGTGACAATGGCTCAAATTCAATCACAAACTGATAAAGATGCATTCACATACAGCAGACTTTCTTGCAGATTCTCCCATTCATCTGAACAGCATTTTCAGAAATCCATTTACTGACAATAAAAATCTATCAAGATTCATGGAATTGATTTTTGTTACAGAACTTTTAACTAAAAACTGCAGCGCGAGTCCACTCTTTTAGGGCTTGTTCACACGCTGCAAGGTAAGACACGCTGTACAGTACCAGCAAAGTGAGTGATATTTCTAAAATCTCTTGCACATACTGCTTATTTTTTTCAAACTTTTTTCTTTCAACAATTTAGCAACGTTTTTCACCCATTCACACAAATAAAGAAAAAAATACAAATCAAAAAAAGGCATCAAAAACGCACATAAAAACACATAAAAAAGCGTAAAAAAATTAGCATGTTTTTCCAGCCAACACTGTTTTTTGCTGCAGAAAAATCATCAGCAGATAGTCAAGGTGTGCACATGTCCTTATTCAGGCTTTAAATTAAATTTCCTATGACTTCAATGTTTTGGGGGTCACACTTTATAATCAAATTACTGGGGTCTTTTTAATCGTCTCTCCAGGAAAGGAGACAAACTCTAGCGCCACCTATTGGAAGCAGCAATCCTAAAAGTCAAAATTGGCCTTTTAACAAGCCTTTTCATATGACCTAGGATATATGCCAGATCAGAATCCCAATTTGCAGACACGGTGTTTCGGGGTGATTGCCCCTCGTCAGTGGGGTGTTTTAGTCTTTTTGATACATGAAAAGAGAAATGAAGTCTAGCTAACCAGATTAAAGAAAAGAAAGTGCCAGAACAGATTGTCAACATGGCATATGCTCGTATACCCTTGGTAGTAGTGTCGGCGTCTTCTTTCTTATATTAGTGTCATCCTATGACTGCTGATGATTTACTGTCTGGCACCAGCACTTGTACGATAAGTGATCCGTAGCAGGTGTTTACTGCTCGCTAAAAATCCTCTTATTGTACCCGTAAGAGAAATCTGCACAGGATGTACAATAGTATAAAAAGATTTTATTGTGTACACTAAATCTCTCCCGGAGACAACTTTATAAACCTGGAAACATGACAAAATATGGGAATTCAATCCTGTACTGTACAACTGTGTAGTACAGCTCCTTAAAGGTTTTCTGATGACTTACAGCCTTTAAAGAACATTTTGGGAGAAGGTTCAAATCCCCTATGCTGACAAAAAATAGAATAAAAAGTGAAAAATAAAAAAAGTTTTTAGAATAAAAAAACACATAAGTCAAATCAAGCCCCCCGACTTTTAATCGTTTAACAATAAACAAATAAAAAATATAAAATTAATCGATTTAGTATTACCATATCTGCAAAAGTTTGATTCATCAAAATATAAAATTACTTAACTTGTACAGTAAATACTGTAAATTAGAAAAAAAAAATCAATTAGGGATGATCGAATACCTCAAATATTCGGCTTTGCGAATATTCCGAATAGGTCATCGCTATTCGACTATTCGCAAATATTCGATGTGCAATGTAAGTCTAATGCAGGTCTACACGGTACGATCTATCGTGCGATCGCACAAGCGATCATACCCGCCCCCGTTGTTTGTGCGTCACGGGCAAATCGCTGCCCATGTCGCACAAAGTCGTTAAACCGCCGTCACACGTACTTACCTGCTGAGTGACCTCGCTGTGGGCGGCGAACATCCTCTTCCTGAAGGAGGAGGGACGTTCGGCGTTACAGCGACGTCACACAGCCGCCGGCCAATAGAAGCGGAGGGGCGGAGATGAGCGGGACGTAAACATCCCGCCCACCTCCTTCCTTCCGCATAGCCGGCGGGTGCCGCGGGACGCAGGTAAGCTGTGTTCATCGCTCCCAGGGTGTCACACGGAGCGATGTGTGCTGCCCCGGGTGCGATGAACAACTGACGCCATGAAAAATAAACGATTTTTTTAAAAATAAGCGACGTGCACACGACTCACGATTTGTGACCGATTCAGCGTCGCTCGGAGGTGTCACACGAAACGACGTCGCAAACGATGACGGATGTGCGTCACGAAAACGATGACCCCGACGATGCATCGCACGATAGATCGTCTCGTGTGACACCCGCATAAGAGAAACCCGAATAACAACTATTCGTGACTATTCGGGCTTTCCCTAGACTTACATTGTTCATCGAATATTCGCATAGCGGCGACCTATTCGGAAAATATTCGCGAAGCCGAATATTTGAGGTATTCGATCATCCCTAAAATCAATGGAAAAAACGAAATGTTAAGAGTTACTGGTTTTATAAAATGGTGACGCAAAACCCAATTATTCTTTCAGAAATAACAGATATTTTTTGCAATTTAAATAAAAAAACTATATAGATGTGGTATCACCGTAATCATACTGACCTGGAAAATCATTACATTTTTTTCCACACTGTGATTTCAATACAAACAAACCCCTAAAAGTAATGACGAAATTGTGCTTTTTCCTCTCTATTCCACACACCTTTTGTTTTTAACATTGTTTAGTGCATTGTATAGAAAAATGAAAAACAGCGTCATTCAAAACTTCAACTCATTTCATAAAAAAACAACCCTGAATTGTTATGTCGACAGAAAAATATAAAGGGTATGATTTTTGGAAGCAAAGAAGGAATAAATAGCGAAAAAGTGAAAATTGGCCGTGAAGGGAAATGGTTAAAGGGGTTTTGAGTATATTGATTTTTGTTAGACACTACCATATCTTGTCTTTTGCTCTTTTTTTGTTATGCACCAATAAATTATATAACCCATTCCCGTTTTGCTTTCCTTAGAAGACATCTTTATCAGATTTTAAGAAATGTGCTCTTGAACATCAAGCTGAAGATGGTCTCCCTGCTATATAGTTGACATTTATCATACAGGAGACAAATTTACTTGAAGTCTGGTCTTTGATGGAGGAACATATAGCAATGGAGGGTTCATTGACTATGAACTAAATATAGATTTATACTCTAATGCAGGTTTTCCCAACCCGTAGCTCGGGAGCCACATGTGGCTTGCGGGTCTAACATTTGTGTCTTGTGGCTATCTGCCAGCTTGGTGCATTAGGAAATGGCTATGAAGAGCAGGTCTCTGTGAAGAGCAGGTCTCCAGATGGAGACGTTTGCGAGTTGTCCCACACAGAAGTGCAGATCTGGATGTGTGTATACGCTCCTTGGGGATTGAGCGATTAATTAAGTGCAAAGTTGGAGATAAGAGGACTGGTCAGTCCAGTCAGAGGTGCTTGGAGCTAGATGTGATAGTGTTGTGGGAATGTATGATGCAAGAATACTGAATCTAGGGAAGATGGAAGCCCATGGATGTAAGTATCCTGACTCAGTGCTATCTCTGTCATGATACTTGCAATGGGGGTTTGGGCGAGGGCGAGAAAAGGTTGTCACCACTTTGTGTGAGGTTTGGATGTGGCTCGTGACCCTCTCTCAGAGCTGAAGGGGGCTCTCCAGATAAGAAAAGTTGGGGACCATTGCTCTAATGGATGGTTGTAAAATAGCCTGCACAGCAAATAGATCATCATCAAGTATGTATTGACTGTTCTGTGCCATTAATGTTCCCTAATTCAAGGGTATAGCATTCATCCAGCCAAACTGTGCTCTACACCCATGAGGGGCAGACTCCCTGAAACAAGCTGTTTCTGGATAGAAGTGGGTCTGCAGTAACTATCAGGGGCTACAATACATTTAACAGCTGTGCCATTCAACTCTGTGCAATGTTTACATATATGACCTCTGGGGGTTCCAATTGTCGGTTCCCAGTGATCTGATATTTGATATATTTTATGCCTGGATGATCCTGAAAAATAAACAGGTTTGGGTTCTAATTCCTTGTAAAATGAGTGACTGAAAGCATCAATGTGTTGGGAAATAAGTAAAGATTCCTCAGTCTTGATAGCTGGCGGTCCACCAGGTAGAGAAAGCATATTCATCCAATATCGATTTTGCTTATCAGTCAGTGTAAATTTTTTAAATGTACTTAGGACAAATTAAAAGCAGGAAACAAATTGATTGCTTGCTACAGACAATACCAACCCATATTCTTAAAAAAGCTTTTATGAGTTAGTGGCTTCTTGTATATACAAAAGAGATTCTAGAGATTTTTTAAATTCAAATTCAACAGCTTCGCTAATTTAAAAAAAAAACAAAAAAAAACCAAAACTGAATTGCGGCAGATGATTCAGATGTACCCAATCTGCTTTGAAAAGACATGTATAATAATCTGACATTTTGCAGGAATGTATATGCAGCCTAAAGAGGGCTTTACACGCAACAACATCGCTAACGAGATGTCGTTGGGGTCACGGAATTCGTGATGCACATCCGGTGTCGTTAGCGACGTCATTACGTGTGAAATGCACGAACGACCGCTAACGATCAAAATTACTAACCTAATCGTTGATCGTTGACACGTCGTTCTAATCCCAAATATCGTTGCTGTTGCAGGACGCAGGTTGTTCCTTGTTCCTGCGGCAGCATACATCGCTATGTGTGACACCGCAGGAACGTGGAGCAACATCGTACCTGCAGCCGCCGGCAATGAGGAAGGAAGGAGGTGGGTGGGATGTTATAGCCACTCATCTACGCCCCTCCGCTTTTATTGGGCGGCCGCTTAGTGACGCCGCTGTGACGCCGCACAAACCGCCCCCTTAGAAAGGAGGCGGTTTGCCGGCCACAGCGACGTCGCTAGGAAGGTAAGTATGTGTGACGGGTGTTAGCGATGTTGTGCGCCACGGACAGCAATTTGCCCGTGAAACACAACCGACAGCGGCGGGTGCTTTCACCAGCGACATCGATAGCGATGTCGCTATGTGTAAAGTGGCCTTTAGGCTACTTTCACACTTCAGTCGTTTCAAATCCGTCAGGTCAGTCGTTGCGACGGAATGATGGATGTGTAGTTTTTTTAGCTGTTAACGGACGCTACGGATGAGTTATGTCACAGGATTCTGTTCACAGGAATCCTGTGAAATAACTGATCCATCGCGTCCATTACATTCGTTGTGTTTCTGTTTTACGATGGATCCGTCGTAATCCGTTTGTTTTTGGGACAGCGCAATGGGAGTGCCAAACATGCTGGGCATGCTCAGTAGAAAATGACGGAATCCAGCACTGGATTCCGTCGTGCAACGGATTACAGCAGAATCCTGCACCATAGACAACCATTATACCTCTTGACGGATTGCGACTAAATTCTGCGCAGCGCGTTTTTTTGACGCTCGGAAAAACGTTACATTGTGCGTTCATACCGCCCGACGGTCAGTCATTCCACAACTGATCCATCGCATGGCAGATGCAACGCAAGGCTATCAGTCGCAATCCATCCTTAATACAAGTCTATGGGATAAAAAAGGAATCCTGCAAAATATTTTGCAGGATACCGTATTTTCTCAAGGCAGTGGATTGTGACTGATGGAAAAAGACTGAAGTGTGAAAGTAGCCTTACTAATGTAAGGCTATGTTCACACAGGACGTTTTTGCAGTATTTTTTTCTTGACCAAAACCTAATTTTGTGGCAGAATGTCTCCTGGGATTCATCTGCAGTTTTGGTGCGTTTTTTTGTGGCGTTTTTACAGTATTTTTTATGGGATGTCAAGACCACCAAGGGGTCAAGAGTACCCGAGTGCTGGGCCCGGCTGAGATTGACCAGGATCCAGCACTCTGGTAGTAAAAAAAAAGGTAGAAAGGAGAAAAAAGTAAAGCAAGCGCGCTATACTTACCAGTCTCTGGTAGATGCTAGAGTGTATGGGCTTCTTCCAGGTATGACGTATTCAACAGGCACCTATCATATGGGGGGCAAGGAGGCGAAGCATGATTGTAGTGTCAGGGAGAAAACATCTCCAAGCTAACTAACCAAGCCGTTCACGCCCCCTAACCTAGTTGGTCACACCCACTAATCTGGAAGGAGCCCATACATTCTAGGCTTATCCGTACCTGCTCCAGCGGCCCCTCCTACTTCCAGTGCCGCTCATTAGCCTCATGCATATTCACTGCTTCCCCTGCCCTCTTTCCACTAGAATCTGCCTATCGTACAGTAAAAAAAAAATAAATAAATAAAAAAAATTACGTAGGGTCTCCCCATATTTTGATACCCAGCACAGCTAAAGCCTACAGGTACATTCTGCAAACCCCCGCTGTGGGCTTTATCTTGGCTGGGTATCAAAATAAGAGGGACCCCATGCTGTTTTTTAATTACTTAAATAAATAATTTAAAAAAACAGCTTGCTTGCGGTCCCCCCAAATTTTGATACCCAGCCAAGATAAAGCCTACAGCGGGGGCTGGTGTGCTCAGGCTGGAGAGACCCAGGCTAAAAATATCAGCCTGCAGCCGCCCAGGATTGTTGCGTCCATTAGATGCGACAATCCCAGTACTTTATCTGGCTCTTCCCTAATTGCCCTGGTGCGATGGCAATCAGGGTAATATCAGGGGTTAATTGCAGCTGATAGCTGCGACCAAGCCTTAGATTGGTAAAGGCAGGCGTCTATGAGACACCCCCATCACCAATCTGTAATAAGTGAAAAGAAATAAACACAAACACTGAAAAAATCCTTTATTTGAAATAAAATTACAAAAAACCCCTTCTTTCACCACTTTATAAACCCCATAATCACCCTTGCAGATCCTACGTAATCCACACGAGGTCCCACGACGATTCAGCTCTGCTACATCTGAAGATCGCAGCGAGCAGCCATAGATCAGGACTGCCTGCTGTGATCTCCAGAAAATGAATGAGCCGCATGATCAGTGGTCACTGCACTCAGGTGATACACAGTTGGAGATAACTGTGACCGTAAATAACCTGAGTGAGGTGACCAGTGAATGAGCAGCTCACTCATTCTATGTATAGACCCGCAGACCAGGTCTGTGATTGGTTGCAGTCAGATGCTGGGGGCATGTCTGACTGCAACCAATCACAGATGAAAGCAGTGAATATGGAATGAGCGGGGAAGGGAAGGAGCTGCCGGAGGTACAGCAGTACCGGGGATTCGGTAAATATAGCGCGCCTGCTCCAATTCCCCTATCCCCACCACCATTTAAGTGCCGGCCAGATACCCTGGCTCAATTCCGGGTGTCTAGTGACAGATGGACTTGCAGGGTATCTGCGAGTCCACCTGTCACTTGGGTGAAAATCGTAGCAAAAGCGCTGAAAAGAATTGACATGTTCATTCTTAGAACGCCGCAAAACCGGAGGTGTTTCACAAAACCGAAATCCTGATGTGTTTGTGTGTGTGAGCACGAGACTTCAGAAATCTCATAGACTTTGCAGGGACTGTAGAAAGCAGAATTTTATTAGCTTGGATTTGCATAAAACCAAGGCAAATCTGCAGCTAAAGAAAGCTGCAAAAAACGCCAATGCAAATAGGATCTTATCTGTGAAGATAGTGGAGAAAGACACAGGACAAAAGCCTACTCATCTGGCAGGGTTGTGTGAGAAACAACCACTATTGAAGCAAAAAGACAGCTTCAGCAGCCCGCACAGTGTGAAATGTAGAGATCGGAGATGAAGGGTTAATAGCTGTGCTGCTGTCCACAAAGGAAGTTGCTGGTGCTGAAAATAATTATTTTATTCAACACGTTTCGAAGTTGATTGTCCTGATGAAGGAGTATCAACTTCGAAACGCGTTGCATAAAATCACTCTTTCCACCATTGGCATCTTCCTTTTTAGACAGCAGCATGGCTATGTTTTTGTCAGTGTCTCTTGAGTGCATCAAAAATGCACCAAAAATGCACCACGGCAAAAACGCACTATGTTTTAACCGCGTTTTTCCCAATGCATTTCAAAGTCAAATGTATTGACTGGAAGGGCTCAAAAACGCTGGAAAAACGCAGAAATAATTGACATGCTGCATCTTCAGAAATGCAGCCAAGATGCAGCCAACAAAAGATGCCCTGTCTGGACAGCAACATCAAAATCTCATAAACCTTTCCTGGAGAAGGAAATGCATGCATTTTGGTGCATCTTTGTGACCTCAAAAACGCACCAAAAATGCAACAATAGATGCCCTATGTGAACTTAGCCTTAGATGTGACATTCATTCACTTTTCAGATTCACCTTTAAAGGGCTGCTGCATTCCCTGCCTCTGCTTTTATACAGACTGATAAATCATTCTAATTGGATGTGCTATGTGGCAATGGGATGTGATAGCTACAACACATTATATGGATTCTCAACCCTTGTCTAAGCTCACGTGAGCCATCTCTGGCTTTTGCAATGTTCCACAATGTGTAAAACAGCGTCAGCTTTAGCAAATTTCCCAAAATTTCACACAAATTTGACTCGAATTGAATTGATTTACTTAATCTCTACTATTCAGACGTTAAGTATATTGGATAATGCAACACCTGTTGGGAGCCATGGTTGCCTTCTTCTCTAAACCTCTACTCATATTACATTCTTCTTTGTAGTTCCTGTCAAATATTAACATAATTGCCTAACATTTAAACTCGGTTACAGGAGATGCCTGTGTGTATTCATGGTATTTATTCCTAGAAAAGCCAGTCACATATGTTCAGTATGGTATGTCGAATGAACATATGCCGGGTAAGGAGCATAGGTGGAGGTCTTTCTACGGAAATGTATACCACCATGTCCAGGGTCAATACTTCTAATGGGTGGGAACAGCCAGTCTGTCACTTCTGTGCTAAATATATCACATTACTCATTGGGATATTTTCGGAGTTTTATATTGACTGGTGCTGAACCAGTGACTTGGGCAGACACAGAGAGGACTAACAGCGTAAAGAAGCAAATAAAACTAGTGAGGACGGGATGAAGAGTGCAGATCAAGTGTTTCTAACATGGCCAAGATATGAGCAGAACAATTAAATGCAGATGTTTGCATGGTTCTCGTCGCCCATCTTATTCTCATAAAACGCCTCCCTAATTTTCTGCACAAACCTGAATTCTCTAGCAGACGTCTAAATAATTATTACCTTGGAGTTTGCCACCATGTAACCCTAAAACAGCACATTGTATGAGGTGAATTCGACTACAAACTCTAGAGTGCTAGGAGACTGCGAATGTGACTTTGAAACTTTTTGGACCAAATCGGAAACATTCTTATGTGGAAATCATGATCTATCCCATTGGTTCTGCTAGAGACTCCTCACGTGTTCAACCTTCTAAAAGACTTTTATTTTTTTTCCTAAAAAAATATAGATATGAGGCCGAGGCGGCTTTCTTCGGTAATCTCAAGCTTACGGACTTTAACATCATTGATACTCTTGGAGTTGGAGGATTTGGAAGAGTCGAACTGGTAAGAAGAAATGATTGTTTGAATGTATGTAATGTCCACATGAGGGCAGTCATTGTGGGAACTTGTTTGATAATAATGGCAGCACACAATATACATACCAAATTCTCGTGAGTCATAATTTACCCAGTGAATTTTTTGCCATTTCTGTCTGCTTGTGTGGGGTGCAGTGCTTTGTAAAATAGTATTGTTACATAATATAAAAAGGAACGCAGATAACCACATTTGACTCACTATGGCTCGCATTTACGAAGACTAGCATTTTATATATTAGGCTAAAATAAATGATTGTTGGACTAAATTGAGTTGGGTTTACTAAATTGCACACGTCTTAATATTATTTTCAAATTTTGGACTTCTTGAAGCAGGAACATTAAAGGGAACCTGTCACCAGGTTTCTCCCCTATAAGCTTCAACCACCAACAGTGAGCCCTTATATACTGTACATACAGCATTCTAGGATACTGTATATAAGTGCTCATGCCACTCTGTATAGCTTAAAAAAGAGCTTTTATTATACTCACCTACAGGGAGGTCTGGTCCTATGGGCGTCACTGGTCTTGGTCCGGCACTTCCTCTCTTCTTGCGATCGCTGTCCTCCTTCCCATCTTCATGTGGATGATGCACTCTACATCATCCACACCGAGGTCTCCATTGTGCACCTGCGCATGCACACTTCTCTATCTTCCCTGCTGAAGGCAGAGAGAAGTACTATAATGCGCAGGTGCAGGGAATGGTCAGAGATGGCTGGTGCCTGCCCACTAAAATACTTTGATCTGCTTTCATCAGGGCGGTGCAAGGCGTGTGCACAGGAGCACAATTGAGACCTCTCTGTGGATGATGTAGGATGTGTCATCCACCTGGAGCCGGGTAGGAGGACGATGATGGAAAGATGAGAGGAGGCCCTGGACCGAGACCAACGGTGGACGAGATCAACAGAGAATCACTGTTCAAACCAAATACATCATGTGGCCAAACACTGAAATACACCTTCTCCCCTGCATGCTATCCCTCTATCTCCTCCTTCTCTAGCTCTATGAAACCAGTGCCATCAATCAAAGAAGAGGAGGGGGGAGGAAACTGAGGGAAAACAAGCAGGTGGGAAGGGACATTTAAATGCTTGGCCTCTGCCATGATGCACTAAGCACCTGTACTTGTGAACAGTCATTCTGTGTTGACAGATATCAAGCAATCACTCATCTGCTGCATCACTAGTGGACACAGAAACGGGTCCCTGTACAGTTATAGTATATGGGCCCTTTTCAGCCCATTAGAGCATCATGATGCACAATCCCTCCTGTTTTGGAGGTAAAAATGGGACCCCTTGCCTCTTGGGCCCCTGCGCAGCTGCACAGGTTGCACCAATGATATGTCCGCCCCCTATGCTGGATAGGTGATAACTTTAAAAGATGGGAATTGCCATATAAAACTAGAAGTCCCAGAAATTTCGAGCTCCCCCCTGAAGTCCCGAAAGAGGGTCAAATGACCCTTAGCCGATGCTGCGATGTCGCTCGCGATAGTCTCCACCCCCGTCGCAGCTGCGATATCCTTGTGATAGCTGCCGTAGCGAACATTATTGCTACGGCAGCTTCACATGGACTCACCTGTCCTGGGACGTCGCTCTGGCCGGCGACCCGCCTCCTTATTAAGGGGGCGGGTCGTGCGGCGTCACAGCGACGTTACACGGCAGGCGGCCAATAGGAGCGGAGGGGCGGAGATGAGCAGGATGTAAACATCCCGCCCACCTCCTTCCTTCCGCATAACCTACGGAAGCCGTGGTGACACCGGTAGGAGATGTTCCTCGCTCCTGCGACTTCACACACAGCGATAAATGCTGCCGCAGGAGCGAGGAACAACATCGGACCGTCGCGTCAGCGTAATTATGGATTACGCCGACGCTGCACCGATGATACGATTACGACGCTTTTGCGCTCGTTAATCGTATCATCTAGGCTTTACACACTGCGATGTCGCATGCGATGCCGGATGTGCTTCACTTTCAATTTGACCCCACCGACATCGCACCTGCGATGTCGTAGTGTGCAAAGCCCGCCTTAGTCCAAACTGACAACTGACAGCTCTAATTAGCATCCTTTCATTTGTAAATGTGGCCATTGCCTGAGGAATTTGCAGGGGGCAATTGTGTTGATCCACCTCAGCAAAGGATGTTAGCTAAAATCCTTCAGGTCATTCGACCCGTCTCTGGGTTCCAAAGGTAGAAATGTTAAATGACCCCTCTCTGGGACTTCTAGTGTTAACATGTCTTGCACAAATATTTATCAGACTTGATCAAGATGGGCTTCATCTGTTGATAGCACGGAGACATTATGAGGAAATACAAAGGGGGATTTTATCACTTTATTCCAGTTTTCTCACACGTGAAGGTTAAATCTGATGCACAATAAATAGTAGTGTAAAAATATTGAGACCAAGACTTGCAATGTTCTAGAAAGTCAGTGCAGCTTTGAGGATAGGGCATGGTCAACCCCAGCCCCACAGATCCCCTACAGAGGGATGCATGTCACCTGTGACTAAATTTTTCATGTACAACTAAACGGCTCTGAAGGATTTTACAAATTGATGGACATAATATACATAACTTCTGCAATTGGCAAAGCTATATGTCCTATACAATGACTTGCCAATAGTTTTGTTTATTATTTCTGATTACATAGGAAAAATAAGCAAGAATATAAAGAGCCATACTTTGCATTAAACATGAGGTTGTTGAGCTTGGACGGTTGCGGTTGATTAGCAGTGATTAGTAGCAGGGCCCAGGATTTGCACAGGAGGAGTTTCTGGTATTCCGTACAGCTGGAGAATGCCAGGAACTCTGCTGAACAATGCAGCGTGGTGTAAACACAGCAACTGTCACCAAGAGCGAGGAGAGCCTGCCGCTAAATATGTCACCCATGCAGAAGGAGACACCCGGCTGTAATCAATACTCAATGGCATAAGTGCACTGGGAAAGGGAAGCCCTTCACACACTATAAAAGGCAGAAAGAGCGAGCGCCGCTCATCATTTGTTGATCAGGTTAATAAAACCTTATAATTTAATCAAGAAATCTTCAAGAGCTGAAATGTGAATATTGTTAATATGATTGGATTTCCCCTGATCTGATTAATAATATTTGTGAATTGCAGAGAACTGAAACCGAAATATGTCTACATGATAGTTAGGGGCGTACACAAAAATCATGTTTTTGTGATGGGTGGAGGGGCCTAGTAGTTGGACCCCCAGCAACCAGCAAGTAATCCCTTATCCTGTGGATAGATGGTAATTTGCAGTGCTGGGAATAAACTTTTGTGGGCCACAGAGAGGAATTTGTCTGGGTTGCCGGCTGCTTTGGGGTGAGAAGGGGGCAGATCTCTACAGGATAGGGCTCAGCTGCTCCTGATCCCACTGGTGGATTCTGGATCCCTGCTGTCTCCTCTAGCACGTCATGTCACAGTGACCTCATGTTGTTGCTCCCTCTCTTCTTCTCCCTGCATTTATCTCATTTCATGCTTTCTTTTCTCCTGGCTGCACTGAATAGGCTCCATCTCTTTTTTCTTTTGATTGGTTAGTCTTTGATCTGACCATCAGTTCATGCCAATAGTCCCCTGACTGTTACGGTTGCTGCGAGCGCTGGAGACTAAGTCCAGATTTCTTGCTACTGCACATGTGCGAGCGCTGGAGACTAAGTCCAGATTTCTTGCTACTGCACATGTGCGAGCGCTGGAGACTAAGTCCAGATTTCTTGCTACTGCACATGTGCGAGCGCCGGAGACTAAGTCCAATCTTGGAGCCATTGCACATGTGCGGGTGACATCATCGCTGACACGAGGTCACATGTCTCTGACACCTTCTATGCCGATTGGTCGCTGGTCATGTGCTTGTGACGTCTTGCTCGGTGATAGGCCAGCATGACGTCACTCCTGTCGTTCTGGAAGCGGATTGGCTCTGGTGTCCTCCATCTTGGATGAGGCACAGAGTCTATATAAGACCCTGACACACGCCGCATGGTGCTCAGTCCTCTTGGTTCATGCATATGAGTAGACGCTCTGTGCGCGTTCCTCTAGGCATTCCTCTGTCTATGCTAGGTGAGCGCTACCGGCAGGGTAGCGTTCTTATACCTTACAGCTTCGGCTGCTGTCCGTATCCTTACCTCTTAGGGGAGCGGACATAGGCAGGTGCCTGAGGCACATGGTCTGGCTGGGCCTTGTGATTGTACTCGTAGGTGGACGTTGCCGCTAGGGTAACGTTCCTTATACTGCGTCTGGCAGTTGTTCGTATCCTCGCACACTAGGGGAGCGAACAGAGGTAGGAGCTTTGTGCGGCTTACGCTGCTGTTCGTCTCTTTTGCACCACTAGAAGAGCGGACCTAGGCAGGTGCCATATCTAGTGGTTCGTGTCCTCGCACACTAGTGGAGCGAACGCAGGTAGGAGCTTTGTGCGGCTTACGCTGCTGTTCGTCTCTTTTGCACCACTAGAAGAGCGGACCTAGGTAGGTGCCATTTCGCACACATTGCCTTTGTCTCTGTGATTATTAACAGAGATCATTCCACACACCCTCCAAGTAAGGGAGGAATTGCTTTACTTTCTTATTATATCATTCTGTGAGTTAACAGAGGTATTGCACTCTGCCATAGTCTGCAGCAAAGTCTTTGCACGGTGGACCCTGACTGTCTGATACTCCTTTCGGTTATTATCAGACAGCCCCCCGTAACACTGACCTATCCAAAACCACCATTAATTGAATAAGATCCATAATATCATAAATTTTAATATCTCTGAACCATGATCCCAAAATTTACATTGAAGCCTACAAATGATCATTGGTTATTAATTAACCCATAAGTGACAATCCAAATGGACACGTCTTTTTTTTGAAAAATTGTATATAAATCTTTATTATCAAAATTAATTTTTGTGAGGGCACACAATATGGATAGACAGTGTTATTAAAAACATGTGTAAACCACCATATTAAAAACCAACAGGGCAGTGTGGTCAGTAAGTAATATCATTCAAATGAAGCATAATACAGCGGTCATGATTATACATCACAGGCTCAATTGTCCCTAGAGGGATAGTAATCAGCGCATTACAATTATGTGTCGCCAGGGGTTAAGGGGATACCCAGAACCGGGCCAAGGGGTTGCTTCTGGAAAGGGGATCACGGTGTCGTGGCCCGGTCCGTGCTCCCTGGTTCCACAATAAAAAGGGGGGTTATGTTCGTGACGCCACCCGTGGAATGTGATCAGAGATGACCACCGCTGCTGCAGAACCTCCGGGGTGATGGAAGGCAGCTTGAGATGGGACGGCTCCCCACGGGTAGAGCCTTTTCCCCGGGGCAGTGTGTTAGTCTATGGGGGGAGTGCAGGACACGAGCACAATAAACAGGCAGACTCACGGTTTTGCAGTTTCTTTGTCCTTTACTGTAGATGGCATTCAGCAGAGTACTGTCCACGGAGTCTGTGAGGGGTTCAGGGCTTCTCCCACCCAGCCGGGCCGTTTTGGCTTCCTTGCCTGCACTGTGTGTCTGTGGCCCCGCTGCTGAGTGAACTATGCAGCTGGCTCTGCTCTGCTCTGCTCCTAGGTACCGACCTGACAGGCAACTCGAGTCCTTACTAGTATGTTCCTGAACTCTGCGTTTGTTGCTTGTGTCTGTGGTACAGGTGAAAGATCTGGAATCTTCACTTCTCTGGTGGTAACTGTGCAGCATGTAACCTGCAGTCTCGGATCCAGCATCCGTTCTGTGTGCTCCACTGGGGATGAGCTCAGCAATGCTCTGCCTCCCAGGAATGTTCTCTGTGTAATCTGTCTCCTTTCCTCAGACCCTCAGCTAGGCCTGGAATTGGTCAGTGGATCCTGAGGTGAGCTAAAGCCGGCTTCCAACCTGCAGAGATCTTGTCTCCTCAGTGCTCTGCACTGAACTTCCAAACTGAAACTACTTCTGACCATTTCCTCCCCCCCAGCAGAATGTACAGGGAAGCAGCTTGGTCTCCCCCTTCTGGCCAGGAGGTCTTGGTGTTGTGTGTGGGGAGTTAACCCTCTGTGTTGTTACTGTGGCAACCCTGGGGTGCCACATTCCCCCTTAGTGAAGAACAGTACTCCGGGACTGTGAAACAAACAAACAAGTTATCACAACAATTGTATATATACAGAGTCTCAAAAGGAAAAAATACAAAAACCTTAAAGCTCAAAAAGAGTCCAAAATGTTCAAAAATATGTAAGTGGTCATACAGTATAGTCTCTGTAGGTACTGGGCTTTTGGTCTTAACGTTGCAATTAAATAAACATTTCAATCAACAAACACTTCTTAAAGGTGTCTCTACTCTGGTCATAAGTGCAGTAGGCCTCACGGCCCTCGGGCCACCAACAATGTGATCAAGTTGTAACTCTCCGTGCTGCCACCTTACACCACTCTTCTCTCACCTTTTCTGTACACTAAACTGTTACGGTTTTTCATATAAACATTATAACATATGTACATTTTATATGCAATTTCACATTAGTCCTTATATCTTGCTGGTATCTGACCCTGAGTACTACGCTGTGACCTGCGTACTGCTGGTGTACTGGGTGTACTTAGCATAATGGTGTGAGTGGAAGTGTACCTATTTGGTGTTTCTGGTACTTGTGAGGATAGTGGACTGACTGTAGGACTGGCAAGCTCACTGGGACCAGGAATCTGTTCTTCCTCTACGGTTTCAACTTCCAGTTCTTCTTGTCTTGAGACTTCTTGTGGTATGGGTTCTGATTGTGGTTCCACCACTTGAGGGAAGGCGATCATTGGGACTACTACTGCTCCATAGTAATTTGGCCATGTTTTTGGGAAATCTCCTAAGACTGTATGGAACACATCTTCTTCCTTCTTGACAGGTTGTACCTGTATGGGTAAGGTGACTTCTGGTGTCTTCAGGGTTTCAGGACACGGTTTGAGTTGATCTCTTGACACGACAGCTGATGTCCTACCTTCATCCTTACTGATGAGACACACTTTGGGATTATCCATACTGGATGGTAAGACTGTATATGGGGTGGTTTCCCACTGATTATCCAATTTGTTTGTGCGTCGTTTCCTCTTGAGAACTTGGTCACCAGGTTGCAATGGGGTTGCTAGAGCATGTTGGTTGAAGTTTCTCTCTTGTCTTCCCCTAGCTTGTTGGAGACTTTTCTCTACACACTCTTGTACTTGGCGATACTGTTGCCGACGTAGGGTATCCCAATTGGATTCTTGAATTTCTGCATCTGGCTTCAGAATTCCCATATCTAGATCAATTGGCAGTTTACCGGGCCTTGCACGCATAAGGTAAGCGGGGGTGCAGTTTGTAGAACTCACCGGGACATGATTGTACAAGTCCACCAAGTCTGGCAATTTCTCTGGCCATTGATTTCTTTCTGACTCTGGTAAGGTCTTCAACAGGTCAATCACAATATGGTTCATCTTCTCACATAAGCCATTTGTTTGGGGATGGTATGCTGTTGTGCGGATCTTTTTACAGCCATACATGTTGCAGAATTCTTGGAAAATCTGTGATTCAAAAGCTGGACCTTGATCTGCAAGGACTTGTTCTGGGTAACCATGGGGTCTGCAAAAGTACGTCTGGAATGCTTTAGCTGCTGTTCTAGCTGTAAGGTCTTTCACGGGTACCACCACTAAGAAGCGTGAGTAATGGTCCACGATGGTTAAGGCATAGACATAGCCGGACCGGCTTGGTGACAACTTGACGTGGTCTAATGCGACTAGCTCGAGTGGTTGCTTGGTTACTATGGACTGGAGTGGAGCTCTCTGGTTCTGTTGATCCTTTCTTCTGAGGTTGCACGGTCCGCATTTTCTACACCAATCTTCAATTGATTTTCTCATGCCAACCCAGTAGAATCTTTCTCTTAAGAGCACTTCCAACTTTTTCCAACCAAAATGACCAGCACCGTCGTGGTAAGCTTCCAGAACCATCTTGACGTCTCTCTTGGGCACGATGATCTGCCAGACCAACTCATGTGTTTTTGGATTGGTGTGCCTTCTACAGAGCTTCCCTTGGTACAGGAACAATTTACCTCTCTCTTTCCAGAGATGTTGTGTCTCAGCTGGGGCATTCTGATTAGGGTAAGCACCTTGTTGTGTAAGCAGTTCTTTCACTAGCTTCACAGCTGGAGCACTGTCTTGTGTGTCAGCCCATCCGTGGTGTGCTAATGGGTTGAGAGTTGCCTGCTGTTGTTTTTGGTAGACACTCGGTTGGTACTGTCCCACCTTAGGACGGTGAAAGGCCGGCAGCTCAATTTCTTCCAGTCCCTCCGGTTCCTCTTCCACGTTCCCCGAGTGTGGCATCCGGGATAAGGCATCTGCATTCCCATTCTTGTGGCCTGCCCTGTACTTGATGACAAAGTTGTAGTTTGACAGTCGGGCTATCCATCGCTGTTCCAGCGCACCTAGTTTTGCAGAATCCAGGTGGGTCAACGGATTGTTGTCAGTAAAGATGGTAAATTCTGCAGCTGCCAGGTAGTGTTTGAAACGCTCTGTTACAGCCCAAACTACTGCCAGTAGTTCTAACTTGAAGGAGCTGTAATTCTCTGGGTTTCTTTCTGTAGGCCGGAGCTTCCTGCTTGCAAAGGCAATAACTTTCTCCTTGCCCTCCTGCTTTTGAGACAATACTGCTCCCAGTCCTACGTTGCTGGCATCCGTGTACAAAATGAAGGGTTGATGGTAATCTGGATATGCCAGGATCTCTTCTCCTGTCAGTGCCCACTTCAACTTCTTAAAGGACTCTTCTCTCTCATCACTCCACTGGAAAGGAGGATTTCGGCTGCAGACTTCTTTGACTGTCCTACCAGGATGTCTTGTAGGGGAGCTGCTAGCTTCGTGAACCCTTTTATAAATCTTCTATAGTAGCCCACCAGTCCCAGGAATTGCCTCACCTCTTTCACGCTGGTGGGTCTCGGCCAATCTCTGATCACGGTAACTTTTTCAGGATCTGGTGCTACCCCTTCTGAGCTCACGACATGTCCCAGGTACTGTACCCTTGGCTTTAGAAGGTGACACTTGGATGGCTTGATTTTCATGCCGTATCCGGATAAGGCTTCAAACACTTCTGCCAGGTCTTGTAGATGCTGTTCATAGGTCTTGGAGTAGACTATGACGTGATCCAGGTACAAGAGGACAGTTTCGAAGTTCTTATGTCCTAGGCAGCACTCCATCATTCGCTGGAAGGTACCAGGCGCGTTGCAGAGTCCAAACGGCATACAATTGAACTCACAGAGGCCCATCGGCGTGGTGAATGCTGTCTTCTCCTTGTCAGCCTCTGCCACAGGAACTTGCCAATACCCACTAGTCAGATCTAGGGTGGAAAAGTAAGTAGCGGATTTTAATGCAGCCAATGACTCTTCTATCCTAGGTAATGGGTATGCATCCTTGTGTGTAATGCGGTTGATCCGTCTGTAGTCTACACACATCCTCATGGTCCCATCTTTTTTCTTAACTAGCACTAGTGGGGCTGCCCAGGGGCTACAACTGTCTCTTATTACCCCTGCTTCTTTCATTTCTTTGAGCATGTCTTTGGCGCATTGGTAGTGAGCCGGAGGTACTGGTCTATACCTCTCCTTTATGGGTGGATGGTTACCAGTGGGTATAGTGTGCTCTACCCCTTTGATCTGCCCAAAGTCTAATGGGTGTTTGCTGAATATTTGTTCATATTCCTTCACTACCCTGTATACTCCATGCTTTTGATGGGAGGGTGTAGAATCGGTACCTACATGTAGCTTTTGGCACCAATCCTCCAGCTTTCCCTCTGAGCCATTGTCCTCCGCCTGATTTGACGGCTTCAAGGGCTCAACGGTGGTGATGGCGTTGTTATCAACCGTATATAGCTTAGCCATGGTAGCATACTTTGGTAGGGTGACCTCATCTTCCCCACAATTTAGAAGGCGTATTGGCACTCTTCCCCGATGTACCTCAACTATTCCTCTGGCCGTCAATACAGTGGGCCTACTGTCTGAGTACACAGGTTCTACCAGGGCCTGATAGTCTCGCCCTCTGATGCCTATTGCAGCTCTACACCAGACCAGCATTTCTGTTTTGGGAGGAATTACAATAGGTATTGGGTCACTTACCCTTGCACTGCCAATTTCACCTCCTGACATTTCTACCTGCTGCTTCAGCATCAAGGCTTTAATTTCCTTCTGCAGGAGTCTCTGTTGCCCAGGTTTGGCAGTCTCGACGATCTGCTGCAAGACAGTAATTACCTCTGCAAAACAATTTTCAATTACATTCATTCCTAGCAGCATAGTTGGTTCACGTTCTCGTCGGTCAACATCAACAATGATAATACCCTGATTCTGCAATTCTACTCTCCCAATCTTAATGGTCATTTCTCTGAAACCAACCTGTGGTACTAATTCACCATTGCTAGCCCATATATTCAATGCAACATTAGATGGACCACTGCTAACGTCTGAATCAGCCCAGTACCTCTTATAAAGGACATGCGGAATTGATGTTATTTGGGAACCAGTGTCCAGCAAGGCGTTGAGCGGAATGCCATCCAGCACGATGGGGATGACTGGACGTCCCCCCACATACTTGTCGTGCCAGGGTGAAGGGCCTTGAGAGTTCATTCCTGAGGAGCGGCCCGCCTCCCCAGGGGATCCCCATTTAAAGCACATTCACGGGCAAAGTGACCTGGCTCATTGCAACGGCGGCAAATGGGCTGTCCATCCGGCTGGTAGCGGTCGCTGGGTCGTCCTCTCGTCGCTTGGTATCTCCTAGGCCTCATCCATGGGACATCCTCCTTGCTGGTCGCCAGCTCAATCTTGGGTGCAGACTTGGATCCACGCAGCTCCTGGACGATTCTAGCCATGGAAGCAACAGTGTCTGTAAGGGCTTCAAGCTTTTGATGTAGAGCCTCATTAGTGATCGGCTCCAGGTGGTTAGCAGCAGCCGCTGACATGGCCGATGTCACCGGCACTACTGGCTGCTGGGGTGCCACTGTAAGGTGTTGAACAGAGTCTATATCCTGCGGCTCCTCCACCTGCTGGAGGCGGATGGCTCTATCCTTTAGCTGGGCAAATGTTAGTCCTGGATCCTGGATCACCATCATGCTGAGTTGTCCCCGGTGGGAAGGGGATGAGAGTCCATCCAGGAATTGGTCTATCAGCAGCTTATCTGCTCCAGGGGCTAAGGCAGGTTCTGCTAATTTAAGTGCTCTGAGCGCCTCCTGTAAGTTTAAGGCAAAGTCTCTTGCGCTCTCTCTAGGTTTTTGCTTGCATCCAAAGAACCTCATTTTAGCCCGGCTGCCAGCAGTGGATTCAAAAGCTGCTTTTAGTCCAGCTATTATATGCTCTACAGTGTCCTTTGCATCGTCCGGCCAGGATGTAGCCTCCCGCTGGGCATTGCCAGTTAACTGTCCCATAAGCATACCAACACGCTGAGCTTCTGTCAGGGGGTACATGCTGTAGTAGATTTTTAGCTTTCCGATAAAGTCATTAAGTGTGTTGGGCTCACCTGAGTACTGCGGCAGCCACACTGCACCCGGGGTGTACGGCATCAGGAACGGCATGATAGGTGCCGCTGCACCTCCGGGTACAACAGCGTCTCCCTGCTGCGACATCTTTGCGCCCCCTTAGTTAATTTCACCAGTCTTCTTGACAGCAAGCCTGGGACACTTTTCTGCGTTTTCGTTCGGGTCGCAGCACCGAGCGCACCTCCTCTGCAAGCGGTGGGCGGAGTCTTAGTTTAGGCGCGATGTTTTCCCGCGCGTAGCAGGTAATGGCGTGATTAAAGATGGCGCCTGGAAAATTTTACCAATGATGTTTTTGGATTTTTCCAGGTATCTTTGCAAAGTTTAAAGTCCGTTCTTTGTTGCAACAATTCACAGTGCAAGTCTTTTATGCGATGCAATAAGTCTTTACAGGCGCACGTCACCCGGGTTGCAGCCGGGTCCAGTCCGCATCCTGTTCGTGACGCCAAAGTTGTGTCGCCAGGGGTTAAGGGGATACCCAGAACCGGGCCAAGGGGTTGCTTCTGGAAAGGGGATCACGGTGTCGTGGCCCGGTCCGTGCTCCCTGGTTCCACAATAAAAAGGGGGGTTATGTTCGTGACGCCACCCGTGGAATGTGATCAGAGATGACCACCGCTGCTGCAGAACCTCCGGGGTGATGGAAGGCAGCTTGAGATGGGACGGCTCCCCACGGGTAGAGCCTTTTCCCCGGGGCAGTGTGTTAGTCTATGGGGGGAGTGCAGGACACGAGCACAATAAACAGGCAGACTCACGGTTTTGCAGTTTCTTTGTCCTTTACTGTAGATGGCATTCAGCAGAGTACTGTCCACGGAGTCTGTGAGGGGTTCAGGGCTTCTCCCACCCAGCCGGGCCGTTTTGGCTTCCTTGCCTGCACTGTGTGTCTGTGGCCCCGCTGCTGAGTGAACTATGCAGCTGGCTCTGCTCTGCTCTGCTCCTAGGTACCGACCTGACAGGCAACTCGAGTCCTTACTAGTATGTTCCTGAACTCTGCGCTTGTTGCTTGTGTCTGTGGTACAGGTGAAAGATCTGGAATCTTCACTTCTCTGGTGGTAACTGTGCAGCATGTAACCTGCAGTCTCGGATCCAGCATCCGTTCTGTGTGCTCCACTGGGGATGAGCTCAGCAATGCTCTGCCTCCCAGGAATGTTCTCTGTGTAATCTGTCTCCTTTCCTCAGACCCTCAGCTAGGCCTGGAATTGGTCAGTGGATCCTGAGGTGAGCTAAAGCCGGCTTCCAACCTGCAGAGATCCTGTCTCCTCAGTGCTCTGCACTGAACTTCCAAACTGAAACTACTTCTGACCATTTCCTCCCCCCCAGCAGAATGTACAGGGAAGCAGCTTGGTCTCCCCCTTCTGGCCAGGAGGTCTTGGTGTTGTGTGTGGGGAGTTAACCCTCTGTGTTGTTACTGTGGCAACCCTGGGGTGCCACAATTATATAACAGCTTAAAGTGGTGTTACCCAGGTCACATACACTGGGAAACTTCAATCCATAGAGCACAAATATCACATCTACAATTAATCCTGACAACCAGCAAAGTAGTGCAATTTATTGGCAGCATATATAGAGGTAGTCAGTATTTAGCCTCCTTGTTATAGGTGATATGGACAAATTTATCAGCCAAAATTGCAGACATAATTGCGGGTAGTCATGAATCAAACATGATTATAGATATTACATCCAAAAGAGCACATGCTTGCAGCCAGCAAAAGTACAGCTAGTTAATACACATAAATATAGTTAAATAGTACAGCCAGATACATCAATCCATATATGCAGCCACGGCTGTAACAGATTTTTAGCAGACAGTCAAGCATGCACAATTATATGTCAGGATTGTAGATAGCATCATATGCCATAGAATTTATCATAGACATTGAGCCAGAAAATAGTATAGGCATAAGCCCAAAATTAGAGAAACCTTAGAGTGTTTGTCTGAAGATACAGACCCGCTGTGGCCATGGTACCAATCCCGACCACACTGCCCTGCACCTCGACACGTTTCGCAGGAAAGCTTCGTCCAGGAGGTCACTGGTGGATTTTGGATCCCTGCTGTCTCCTCTAGCACATCATGTCAGAGTGACCTCATGTTGTTGCTCCCTCTCTTCTTCTCCCTGCATTTATCTCATTTCATGCTTTCTTTTCTCCTGGCTGCACTGAATAGGCTCCATCTCTTTTTTCTTTTGATTGGTTAGTCTTTGATCTGACCATCAGTTCATGCCAATAGTCCCCTGACCTATCCATCAGGGGAAAGGGAGGTCCTTTTTATTACTTTCTGCAAAGTTAAAAGTTTACATACACTAATGCGGGCGTCACACGATACGATCTATCGTGCGATCGCACGAGTGATCGTACCCGCCTCCGTCGTTTGTGCATCACGGGCAATTAGTTGCCCGTGGCGCACAAAGTCGTTAAACCCCCATCACACGCACTTACCTGCTGAGCAACGTCGATGTGGGCAGCGAACATCCACTTCCTGAAGGGGGTGGGACCTTCGGCGTCACAGTGACGTCACACAGTGGCCGGCCAATAGAAGCAGAGGGGCGGAGATGAGCGGGACGTAAACATCCCGCCCACCTCCTTCCTTCCGCATTGCCGGCGGCCGCAGGTAAGCTGCAGTTCATCGTTCCCGGGGTGTCACACGGAGCGATGTGTGCTGCCCCGGGAACGATGAACAGGACGTTCGATTTTTAGAAAATGAGCGACGTGTCAGCGATGAACGAGAAGGTGAGTATTTCTGCTCGTTCACAGCTGTCACACGCTACGATATCACTAACGATGCCAGATGTGCGTCACTTATGACGTGACTACGCCGACATCTCGTTAGCTATATCGTCTCGTGTGACGCCCGCATAAGAGTACTAAGCCTTTAAACAATATGGGACAGCCCATATGATGATGTCATATTTTTGGAAGCTTCTGATAGGTTTATTGTCAACATCTGAGTTAGAGACACACCCGTGGATGTATTTTAATGCACACCTGAATCACACTGCTTCTTTGTGTAGCATCATGTGAAAGTTTTTAAACATTGATTTCTCCGAAAAACTCCTGCGATTATGCAGCCAGAGTCTGATTTCTAGTGCCTTTTGGTTTTGACAGCATTAATCGACTGATATATTACCTTTAACAGGGTTGTCTACTTTATTCATTCATTCATTCATTCATTCATTATTCATTTATTTATTTTACCAATTGTGTTGGGGACTTATTACTACTAGCATGTAAGTATTACAGGTTCTCTTCTTGTACTCCTGCATCCTTGCTCATGGACCAGAGAGTAGTCCTGTTCTCAAGGTGATGGAGGAGGCTGTGACCAGACCTGTCTCCAACCTCCTCAAATCGGAAGAAATACACTGAAGCTGTCCCTGTATTGGAGGAGTCTGATGTGGTCTGGTCTCAGGCTCTACCGTCAGCAGCTAATTGATAAAAATGAGGCTCGGCAGTCTGTGAGGATGGCTGTAATAAGATGTGCAGGAGGAGAACATATATTTATATTACCAAGAAGATAAGGGAGAGCCAGCTCACCAAGGACTGACCTGCTGGTTGTAATCAGGGATCCTGTGCAAGGAATAAGGCTCGGTAACCATCCAATTGAAAATAGAAAGAGAAGTTTCCAGCGGCAGGAATAGATTAAAAATCTTTTTTTATTGAAAATAAGGTAATAAAAATCCAGCAGATACCATAATAGATGTCAGAAAGATGGCAGAACAACATTTATATTAGTAAGGCCCCTTTCACACATCGTTTTTTTGCCATCAGTCACAATACGTCAAGTTTTGAAAAAAACGGATCCAGCGTTGGATCCGTTTTTTCTCATAGACTTGTATTAGCGACGGATTGCGACGGAATGGCCTCACTTTTCATCCATCGTTCGACGGATCCATTGAAAAATGTTTGTCTGTCGGACGGAGACGACGTCCACAGTTACGTTTTTTGTGTACGTCGAAAAAATGGACAGCGAAGGATATGTCGCCGTCCGTCGTTTGGTAGAATGGAAGCCTTTGGGCATAGGATCCGTTGTCATCCATCAAATGACGGAATCCGGTGACAGATCCGTTTTTTTTTTACTGAGCATGCTCATATAGGGTGTAAATTCACTTCTGGTCATAAAAAGTCTCTCTCCCTCTCTCTTTCACGACAGATCCGGTTTTTATAGAAATCCGTCTCATCAGTTTTTACACAATCTGCGACGGATCCAGTTTTTATAGGGATCCGTCTCATCAGTTGTTACACAATCTGCGACGGATCCGTCGATCTGTCAAAAAAAATGGATTGTGACTGATACCAAAAAAAGTGATGTGTGAAAGGGGCCTAAATGCCACAAAATCATATATCCAACACAGCTGTTAAAATAAAAATAATGAGGCCAACCCCTCTAAGGACCATGTCAACCTTTTCCATCCATGATGTCATAGGCTGTGTATAGATATTCCCATATGTAAATGATAGCAATAGTCTTCATGTAGAAGCCTTGTGGGCTCAGTTGGGGTTGTCGCTAGGAATAACTCTCCAGTTCACAAATATCTTGTTCCGGGCTGCAGCATCTTACTAAAGACCTGAAAGAAGAGAACTAAGATATGTGGTCATTCTATTTTTAAAGACATGATGCAAGGGATATCCTCAGCATCATGTAGCACTTGCTCAATATTTCACCATGAATGTTTTATCTGAGGTGATCCCCCCTTGTAAACATAAATAATGTCTGCTACATGTATAAATGTGCGATCAGTAGATTGTGATCTCATAGAAGCTTTGGTGATCCAATATTTGGCTACAACTAATCCTAACCAGTTTCATGTTATTTTTATGTAAGGATAAGTAAATACAAAATTAAATTAATTGCAAAGCTTCATTAATCACGGACGTACATAGACTGTTGCCATCCGTTTGCTGGCCATGATTTTCTTGGATTCATAGACTGTGGATGATTTTTTTTCTGTGATGCCGGTATAAAACAAACATCTCTGTGATTTTTGCATGAAAACACTGTCTGCTAAAAAACACAGGTATGTGAAAAGCCGCATACACTGTGTGCAGAATTATTAGGCAAGTTGTATTTTAGAGGATTTTTTTTTATTATTGATCAACAACTATGTCCTCAATCAACCCAAAAGTCTCATAAATATCAAACCTTAATATTTTTGGAAGTTGGAGTGTTTTTTTTTTAGATTTGGCTATCTTAGGAGGATATCTGTTTGTGCAGGTAATTATTGCTGTGCAGAATTATTAGGCAACTTAATAAAAACCAAATATATTTCCATCTTATTTGTTTATTTTCACCAGGTAAACCAATATAACTGCAAAAAATTTAGAAATAAACATTTCTGACATGCAAAAACAAAACCCCAAAAATGAGTGACCAATATAGCCACCTTTCTTTATGATGACACTCAACAGCCTACCATCCATAGATTCTGTCAGTTGCTTAATCTGTTTACGATCAACATTGTGTGCGGCAGCCACCACAGCCTCCCAGACACTCTTCTCCCTCCCTGTAGATCTTACATTTTATGAGGGACCACAGGTTCTCTATGGGGTTCAGATCAGGTGCACAAGGGTGCCATGTCATTATATTTTCATCTTTTAGACCTTTACTGGCCAGCCACGCTGTGGAGTAGTTGGATGCATGTGATGGAGCATTGTCCTGCAATGAAAATCATGTTTTTCTTGAACAATACCGACTTCTTCCTGTACCACTGCTTGAAGAAGTTGTCTTCCAGAAACTGGCAGTAGGTCTGGGAGTTGAGCGTCAGTCCATCCTCAAACCGAAAAAGTCCCACAAGTTCATCTTTGATGATACCAGCCCATACCAGTACCCCACCTCCACCTTGCTGGTTTCTGAGTCGGAGTGGAGCTCTCTGCCCTTTACTGATCCAGCCTCTGGCCCATCAAGAGTCACTCTCATTTCATCAGTCCATAAAACCTTTGAAAAATCAGTCTTAAGATATTTCTTGGCCCAGTCTTGATGTTTTATCTTATGCTTCTTGTTCAAAGCTGGTCGTTTTTCAGTCTTCCTTACCTTGGCCATGTCCCTGAGTATGGCACACCTTGTGCTTTTTGATACTCCAGTAACGTTGCAGCTCTGAAATATGGCCAAACTGGTGGCAAATGGCATCTTGGCAGGTTCACGCTTGATTTTGTTCAATTCATGGGCAGTTATTTTGCGCCTTTTTTGCCCAACACGCTTCTTGCGACTCTCTTGGCTATTTGCCATGAAATGGTTGATTTTTCGGTGATCACGCTTGAAAAGTTTGGCAATTTCAAGACTGCTGCATCCCTCTGCAAGACATCTCACAATTTTGGACTTTTCAGAGCCCTTCAAATCTCTCTTCTGACCCATTTTGCCAAAGTAAAGGAAGTTGCCTAATAATTAAGCACAGCTTATATAGGGTGTTTATGTCATTACACCACACCCCTCCTCATTACAGAGAGGCACATCACCTGATTTACTTAATTGGTAGTTGGCTCTCAAGCCAATACAGCTTGGAGTAAGACAACATGTATACAAATTATCATGTGATCAAAATACTCATTTGCCTAATAATTCTGCACACAGTGTAGATTATATTGGGTACGTGTTGTACCCCTAAAAAACACAGATAGAACACCTACATAAAAAACGGGCATCCAGATGTAGCCTTAGGGTACTTATTCATTGCCTATAGTTATGTTTTGATTATTGAGAAATAGATTTTCTATCCATCATAAATTTCTAAGCTTGGAAACATAAAAGAGTTGGTGGTCCTGACAGAATGTGCAAATCTTCATTAAAATGTCCCCTTCTATTCAGACTTATGTTTATATTAACGTGCCGCGGGGTGGTGATCATGGGCGAGACACTCGTTTTCCACATCCCGACATGTTACAAAAAGATGGGAGGTATGTGGTGGTACTGTGCACACCTTCAGTCTCGACAGACCCCTTTATCCTAAAGATGAACAAGCCAGACAAATTTGTAGAGCAAAGTTTGTTTACTGAAGAATAACCTAATGAACAAAGGGTATTACAATTGTAGTTTTCCTCTGGGCAATACATAGGTACATGCGATGGCAGCACAGTATTTATAAACGATTCAGATGAAGAGCACAAGAATAGGGGCGACTCCATACTCTTCAAACAAATGTAAGGGTGCTCTTGCTAGCTGCCACTTTACAAGATGTACCACCAGTCTGCACAAATCCACCTTCTCTTTAAGGCTGTCCTCCAGAACCGAGTACACTGCTGCTGCATTATAGCTTGTGCAGTACTAAAGTGCCACCACTCACCTGCTACAGAGAACTGTCGCCTTGCTGACGTTTGCTCCCTTGTCCTTGTCACACACACCCCCAAATTTGTTTTCCTTCTTTTGAAGGTGTCCTCACTTCTTCTTTGCTCACTTATAAGGACGCTTTCACATTGCGTTTTTACCAATGTAGTCTACCACGTCTGGGTGTCCGCCTGCAGAAAATGTATATACCTGAAAATGGTGCAAGACAGAGCACACGGTGACTCCGTCTGCTCCATTATAGTCAATGGCCCAGTCGGCGTATGCGCCCAAAACCCATTTTGCCGGGGGGACTGGGATTTTCAGATGGATGCCCCGACAGGACCAGTGAACGTAGGTAAAAATGCAATGTGAAAGCGGCCTAACTCACACTGGTCTCTATCACTCCTCTCTACTATGGGCCAGACACATTATTAACCCTGTCATACCTGACTAAAAGGAAATAACAGGAACTGCAGCCTAGAGAATGATGGAACATACAGTAAATCATATTTTACATTACCATAAAATGCAGGACTCTTCATAGAATGGGCATGAGCTCTTTACCACCTCCTCTCACCTGTACAAGTTTTTTTTCCCCATATTTTGCATTGTGTCCATGGTTTTTATATTCTAAATGTTTGCAGTTGTCTTTTCATAAAGTTGTAACATTTTTGCACAATTGTGCTCCAATCCTTTCCCAGAGGAGTCATTTGTATGCCATGATTCTTTTAAATAAAGGTTAAAGTCACTAAACTAAAAACATTGTAAAAACTTGTATCACTGCCGTTCCTCAGATAAACTTTTTGAAAATAAAAATAAACATATATAGAATTTTTGTGTTTGGAAAAGTCCGATTTATAGAAAATATTAAATTGTGTAACTCATTTTGTAAATGCCACATAAAGAGAAAATATCAAAAAGCCAAAATTGCCAGTTTTTGGGGTCTCACAAAATACTAATAAAAAGTAACAAAAAATGTACCAGTCAAAACTACAGCTTGACATGCAACAAACAAGCCGTCAGTCAGCTCCATCAACAGAAAAAGAAAAGGTCTGAGAATATGGTGACACAAACCAAATTTATTTTTTCACAAAGTTAAAAAATGTTTTAAGCCACTAAAATAGTAAAAAAAAAATACATATTTTGGGCTAAAATTGTGCTGAAGAATCAGGTTGTAAGGTCATTTTTAGCGTACAATAAACATAATAAAAATTAGTTCCCAAAAAAAAACAACAGAAAAAAGACAAATTGCATAATTTCACACAAAATCCCAAAATGGACAGGACCAAATTTTTGGCACTTTGCCAAAATTGTGTGTAAACAACTTTACTTCAAGCATGTCATGCTTGGTCAAGATCACCTGTGGCAAGTAACAGGTGTGGGCAATAGGAAAATCACACCTGAAAGCAGTTAAAAAGGGAAGAGGTTGTGAAGTCCGTATGGTGGAAAAGCAGCTCCAATCAAGTTCCAAAGAAATTCAAGCTGTCTTGGAGGCTCAGGATGAATCAGTGTCAGCACAAACTATCCTTCAACATTTGAATTGAATTAAATGGTATGGCCGGAGACCCATGAGAACCTGACTGCTGACACACAGACATGAAAAAGCTAGACTGCAGTTCGTCAAAATGTATGTGAGTAAGCCAAAATCCTTCTGGGAAAGTGTTATGTGGACAGATGAGACTAAGATAGAGCTTTTTGGTAAAGCACATCAGTGTACTGTTTATCAAAAATGGAAAGAGGCCTAAAAAGAAAAGAAAACAGGACCTACAGTCAAGTATGGTGGAGGTTCAAAGAAATTCTGGGGTTATTTTGCTGCCTCTTGACACTAGGTGCTTTGACTATGTGCAAGGCATCATGAAATCTGAAGATTCCCAAAGGACTTATGATATAGTGCCCAGTGTCAGAAAGCTGGGTTTGCATTCTAGGTCATGGGTCTTCCAGTAGGAAAATGACCTTATATTCCTGCTGGAAGACCCATATCCTTCAAAAGCACCCTGAAATGGATGGAAACAAAGTGCTGGAGACTTCTGAAGTTGCAGCAAGAGGTCCAGATCTAAATCCTTTTGAACCCTTGTGGTTAGGTCTTAAAATTATTATTGGGAGAAAATACCAGAGAGTCCTGGAGAAGTTTTAAAAGGAAAGTGGCCCAAAATTCCAGTTGAGAGTGTAAGAAGCTTGTTGTTGGTTATAGGACTCGATTGATTGCAGTTATTTGTTCCAAAAGGTGTGCAACCAAATATTAAGTTGATGGTGCCAACAATTTTGTCCAGCCCATTTTGGAGTTTTGTGTGAAATTATGTCCAGTTTGCCTTTTTATCTCTCTTTCTTTTTTTGTATTGTTCCAATATACATAAAGGAAATAATCATGTGACTATCATAACATGTACGAGTATAATTGCAATAATTTTTTCATAGAAATACTTCATTTTATAGAACAATTTCAAGGGTGCCAACACTTTCGGCAATAACTGTAGCTATGTTGACAAAAAAATAAAAAAGGTAGAGAAATTTTAAAGCATTAAAGCACAAAAAAGAAGTTGGCTGCATCCTTAAAAGGGTCAAATATATATGTTTGACTTGATGAGGCTGGTGTACTTACTTTGAAAATCCTTTTCAGAATTTCTTGCCAATTTATTATGAAAGTTGTCAACATATTGAAATGAGCAGCTGGACTATATAAGTATAATGGATTATACAGCCATACTGACATTGATTTTTAGAGTGAGTATACCAGCCTCATCAGGTCTAAGAAATCAGTTTACTAATCTGTACAGTTTGTATTGTAAAATCTGGCAGCAGCCGGTTTGTTTTATACTTGAATACATAGCAAGGACAATATCACGTTTCATGTCCACTTACTTAGAAATGAGCTTTAATAGAAGTGGGAAAACCTAGAAGTATCAAGGTGATTCTAGAGGCTGCTTGGGTTTAATTTCAAAGGTTAACCCTGATCCGATTTCTGTGTGACTGAGCCTCATTGCCACCTATAATGATTGCCAGGGGACATTCGAGACAAAGTCATAAGACAGAGCTTACGATGACATGGAAACCTACCATGAAAACGGCATTAATTACTCTATAATCAAAATGTATCAAATTATTACATGTGGAGGTATTGACATGTTTCCTGCCCCGCTGAGAGGCAGAATTTACTGATCTCTCATTATAAAATCTGAAAAAAAAATCCATATCAGTAATGTAGAGGTATCAATATATTTAACAATTACTGGTGCGCACTACTATAGAAAATTCACTGCAAATTGTATGGAGAAAATCCATACATCCAATAATAATAAAATCCATAATTATAGTAGCAGCATTTAGGCATTCACTATGCTTAAAGCACCACTCCAGCATTTTTTTTCATCTCTGGAGTATTACTTTAAATCTGAGTTCCCGACCTTGGTCTTATACTCACCGTCCGGCATCTTCATCTTTGTTTGGCTGTGTCCCGTGACACTATCTTGTGACTGTAATTTTGGGCTGGACAGAAATCAGAATTTACATCACAAGCTCTCAATGCTACTCTATGAGAGCCAGAACAAGGCTTTCATAGACTTATATTGAGTTGTGACCTCCATGAAACACTTATGCTGCCGACAGGTCACTAAGTGCCCGAGCGACGCTGAAAACAGATGCTGAGTATAAGACCAGAGGAAGGGGACTTAAATTTAAAGCACCACTACAATGGTGAAATTAAAATAGAAACGGTGGGGTGGTGCTTTAAAAAAGTATATAATCAAATAAAATTTGCATAGTAAGTTGACCAAGCTAGGTGGATATACTACTTGCAGCGCATATGTACTTCTTAGTTTGGATACACACATCCGACACCCTCATGTAGGCCTATGAGGCTGCTGATTCGGGTCAGGTGGCCCACGGCTGGTGTGCATCACGGAGAGCGGCACACCGGGATGCATGAATGAAGCCACACATTTACTCATGGCTACTACTTCCCTAGCATTTACCAATGTACATATCTAACATTTACTCTTATATGTTGGCCTAGTATTTTGTGTACTTTGTGTACTAATTATCCCTTACATTTAGTTCCTGTCCACATGTCCATTTTGGAGTTTCTTTTTAGGATTATACAATTTTTTTTTTATCATTTTACTAACTGATGCAAAGGGAAGCAAAGTGGCTTCATTGATTCTTATGGGGTCAGTCTAATTAATTCCCAACATTGTGGAATGATGAAGATCCAACTGCTGAGCTCCTCATGATCCCGAGAACTGGAGTCTCACATTCATTCTGTCTGGGATCTGGGAGATTCAGCGCTCCAATATCTCTAGTAGTCCTAAAAACAATTACTCTGTTCTATTTAAACTGGACATTTCAGAGCCGCTATGCTTTGGCTTGGTGAGCACGTTCACACGTTCATAGTTGTGAAGAACAAAGTGAGGAGAACCAGTCAATTTTTTTGATCTGGTCAAAATTCCACTGTTCTCCTAAATCGGAAGTTGTTTTCTTTGGTTCCTGCGCCTCTCTGTTTCAGAGATATGGCTCCTTCATTTTTGTATGTAAATCTAGTTGTTAACCAAGAAGTCATGATCTTCAACTCTTCTCTGTAGGCATCTTCTGGAGGATCACATCCCCTTGACTAATAAAATTCAATAAAAAGCATGAAAAGGAAGAGGCTGCCATGTCTCACCAGTTAGACCCGTAAAGAAATACTGTACTTATTTCTGACACATGGCCGGTCTTCTTTAAAGCCCGCTTTACACGCTACAATATATCTTACGATATGTCGGCGGGGTCACGTCGTAAGTGACGCACATCCGGCATCGTAAGGTACATTGTAGTGTGTAACAGCTACGTGCGATTGCAAATGAACGGTAAAACGTTCATCGCATGCATGTCGTTCATTCCTCATGAATTGAACGTCAGGTTGTTCATCATACCCGGGGCAGCACACATCGCAGCGTGTTACACCCCGGGAACGATGAACAGATCTTACCTGAGTCCTGCGGCTCCCGGCCAGCAATGCAGAAGGAAAGAGGTGGGCGGGATGTTTACATCCTGCTCATCTCCGCCCCTCCGCTTCTATTGGCCGGCTGCCACGTGACGTCGATGTGACGCTGAACGTCCCTCCCACTCCAGGAAGTGGACGTTTGCCGCCCACATCGAGGTCGTATGGACGGGTAAGTGCGTGTGACGGGGGTTAATCGTTTGTGCGGCACATTCAACAAAATTGAACGTGCCGCACATATGATGTGGGTGGTTACGATCGCATACGATATCGTATGCAGAATCGTAACATGTAAAGCAGGCTTAACTCAATCGCCAGTAAAACTTTTTTACTATGAAATTGCAGCCATGTACCCAGCAATGTTCTGTTACATGGGATTACTCACCATCTTGCTTTACACTTCTCAAGTACGTTCTTCGGGACATCAGAAGTCTCTTAACATGCTGTTCCTCTCCATGTGCTGCTCTGGACGGATTCCAGCACCCCTCAGTCATGAGACTAATGATCCAGATTAGTTTGGCCAGGTGTCTGGTAGTGAATGAGCCCTGTACAGGATTATACTATTTAGGGAGGGATTTTTCTTGGTCCTATTGAAACCGCAGGGTCACCTCCACAAAGATGTACATTAATGTATAAACTCACCAACAATAATATGGATGAGCAGAGAGTTTACCAATATCTTATTGGATGTTCTCCTTCATAGGTGCAGCTAAAAAGTGAAGAATCCAAAACATTTGCAATGAAGATCCTTAAGAAGCGACACATAGTGGACACAAGGCAGCAGGAACACATTCGATCCGAGAAACAGATAATGCAAAGTGCTCACTCTGACTTCATTGTAAGGTAAGATATGTCACCCCTATAATTCTATGGTATGGCTCTAAACTTGATAGCCATTAACAACTAGGTGCCCATTTTTTGATGGTCAAGATCATTACTATAAGATGGTTATGTTCCCCTTAGGGTACGGTCACACAAGCGTATGACTCGTCTGAGAGTAATGCGAGAAAATCTATCATTGCCCTCGGACCAATGTTATTGAATGAGGGGGAACAGATGGTCAGTTTTTTTCTCATCCAGATTCTGGATGAGCAAAAAGTCGCAGCATGCTGCAATTGTCAGTGAGAGACGTGCCACCCGCACACATACAAGTCTGTGGGTGTGAGTGAAACATCGGACTGCACTCAGATGACATCCAAGTGCAGTGCGATATATGCACAGGCTGACAAAGGAGGAGACGGGAGATAATAATAATTTTTATTTATATAGCGCCAACATATTGCGCAGCACTTTACAATTCAGTGGGGACATGTACAGACAATATGAGACAATACAAATAACAAGATTCAGATACCAGGAGGAGTGAGGGCCCTTACAGTCTATGAGGGAAGAGGGGAGGCACAATAGGTGAATAGGGGGAGATTAATACCTCTCTCTCCTCCGCAGCTGAGATCCGATCGCAGGATCGGATCTCAGTTGCATGACACTCGGCTCACGCTGGCAGCGTAGCAGAAGGTGGCGGTCATTAGCATATTGCATCCAATGCTCTAGCATCGGATGCCCTACGATCGTGTGAATCCAGCCTTATAATGACTGCAGTTGAGATATTGGGTCAATGTCGTATTCCTGCTGAGAATTTTGGGCGGTTGTTGCTGACGGGTTGTATAGATGGGTAACAATGTTTCTTTTTTCAGGTTATACAGAACATTTAAGGACAGCAAGTATTTGTACATGTTGATGGAAGCCTGTCTAGGGGGAGAGCTTTGGACTATTCTCAGGGACAGGTATGTAGTCTTTGCCAGATCACATCTAGGTTATAGGGGTAATGCTGTGTTCTACTATTTCATGAAGATTAGCAAGCAACATACCCAACAATACTGCATGTCTTGGCCTTTTTTCTGGCCATGGAGCTCATGCTTGGAGCAAAATTATCCTATTTTATCCCTATAATTTAATTTTGTAATTTCTAATTAAGGTTATTGTGTTGCGCCAGTGATTGAGGCCTATGTTGCGCCACTGACTATTTGTGTCTGCACCACTGACCTCTATGATATTTCATGATCGCATTGCAATTTAGAATGTGGACCAGAATCATGAAATTATCACTGGTTTGCATTGCACTATGTATGATTTAAGGTAGAAATGCTTTTATTTTTATAAATGTGCATTTTAATGTAGGAACTGTATGGCTATCTTTAGGAATTTATGCAAAAATCCAAATGTGATTTTCTCAAAGACTATTAGGTTATTCAGCTTTTAGTAGCATTGTGTGCAATGACCTATGGAATATTAAAAGGTTATTCTCTTGATCTTCAGCAGAAGCGCACCGCTCCCCAGCCTCCCTCATACCTACCCGCCTGATGGGATCAGTGATGTTGTTACACCTCTGGCCCAAAGTACGTGCGCTCCAATGCTGCTGTATGAAGCACCTTTGCCTCTGCAGTATCCGAAGAGCTCACTAAACTGAAGCTCCCAGATAAGACACTTAGGGTCAGCACACACGGCGAGTAATACGGAGGGAGTAGAATGTGATAAAAAATCATATTCCACTCGGACAAATATTACTGTAAGGGGCAGCTCCCATGAGCGATTGTTTTCTCAGCCCTAATCGGACCGAGAAAACAGTCGCAGCATGCTGCAGGTGCAATGCCATTCTGTTTCACTTGCACCCATTCAAGTCTATAGGGCGAGAGAAACATCGCATTGCTCTCATGTTACACCGGTGTAACACGAGAGCAGTGCGATTCTCCTATCAGCCGGCAACGGAAGAGATGAAGAGATAACTCCCTCCCCTCTGCAGTGCCAGCCCTCGGCCCCGCAACTGTGGTCTGATCGCATGATCGGACCACAGTCTCATTACACTCGGCTCCCACGTTGCTGCGAGCGTGAGCCAAGTGCCATACGAGGACTTGCAGTAATCCCCGTGTGGCCTCAGCCTAACAGTGCACTCCAGCAATCCCAGCCAGCTTCAGAGCAACACTTACATAGTCCTTTGGTAAGAGCTTATAAGCGTTGTGCATATTTGGCCTCCATTGCTAGATCTAGGCCACATGCAGTAATCAATAAAATACCACTATAATCGTAAGAATTGAGGGGAATTTTAATACCAAATAAATTTCAAAGTTTCTTGTTTCCCTATTGTCAACTAGTGTCAACTAGTGACATAAACTTGTGGTCACCTCCACTGAGTTTATTCTATTGGCGTTATGAAGCGTTATGAACTATACCAATGCCCCTCTGAAAGTTTTGTGCAGGTACTTTACATGTATTTTAGTGCATATAGTTATATATTTTTTCTTGAATATTTTTGTGAAAAATAAGCTTGAGCTACCAAAATACAGATTTAATTATCTATATGGCTTCTGAAAGAATAATAGAGTTCCCCTTCAACTCTACATGCTTTAAATAGACAAAAAAGCTGTCCTGACTTTACCTACACTACACTATACAGTATATCCATTGCTGCATATTAGAATAAATTGCAAAATGCAAAAAGTTGTATACACCACATGTCCTTTCTGCTACAGCATGGTTCAATGCTTAATCTCCTATCAATAACCCAACTGTTCTTGCTCATGGGAAAGCACATACAATTATAAAGTGGCATGATAATATCTTCCTATTCTTGTTTTATACTGGTCAACTAGGAGAAGCATTTTAGACCACTGTGTTCTTGCAACCCTTAAGGCCCCGTCACACGCAACAACATATCTAACGATATATCGCCGGGGTCACGGACTCCGTGACGCACATCCGGCATCGTTAGCGACGTTGTTGCGTGTGACACCAACGAACGTCCATTAACGATCAAAAATACTCACCTTATCGTTGATCGTTGATCGTTGATACGTCGTTCATTTTCAAAAAAACGTTGATTGTTGAGGATGCAGGTTGTTTGTCGTTCTCGAGGCAGGGCACATCGCTACATGTGACACCCCAGGAACGACGAACTACAGCTTACCTGCGGCCGCCAGCAATGCGGAAGGAAGGAGGTGGGCGGGATGTTTCTCCCCCTCATCTCCGCCCCTCCGCTTCTATTGGGCAGCCGCTTAGTGACGCCGCTGTGACGCTGTACAAACAGCCCCCTTAGAAAGGAGGCGGTTTGCCGGCAACAGCAACGTTGCTAGGCAGGTAAGTCCGTGTGACGTCTCCAAACGATATTGTGCGCCACGGGCAGCGATTTACCTGTGACGCACAAACGACGGGGGCGGGTACGCTCGCTAGCGTTATCACTGCGTGTGAAGGGGTCTTTAGGCAGCAAACTAAAACTCAACGTGCATATGGATTTTGCATCTTCATAGATTGTGCTGGGGACGCAGGACACATGCAGCTACGCTGCAGTGCTAAACGCAGCATAACTGCATTCAACTACGCAGCGTGGGCACATAGCCTTAAAGTGATCATTTAGCCCCCATAGGAAATGTGATTAACATTTTGAATGTATTATAATTATTCATAATGGTCTATACTCCTCCTTTATCTAAGATTAGCATGTTTGTCTCTCCATGTTTATGATGGCCACTGTATAAGCGCAGAGAGCACGTGCCCCGCCTTTCCATTGATGAGTGAAGGACCAGTGATGATGATGATAATGCTTTGCCCAGTCTATGGCTCAATACTGGGGAGAAACCGACAGTAGGTTGGTTTGGACTTACCACAAGGCTCCACAGTAGACATTTTAGACATGAAAAGAGGGGGCATCGATCTCAGATTGAAGGTGTGGCATCGGACTGGAGGCCATTAGGAAAAGTGACTATACATTAGAAATTTTTATGTCACATTTATTATGCTGCGTGTAAAGTTTCTTTAATACTATCATTAGATGAGTGCTGGACAATCCCACTAGGACACAACTGGACAATCATCTAATCTGTGTAATGATGTCCCGACTGTCCTTCAATCCTTTGGTGACACATGTCAGGGAAAGAACAGTTGGGCATGTCCAAAAGGGAACATGTCCGGTTGTCTGACTCTCCCCAACTGCTAGGATAGCAATATAGGAGCAGATTTTTTAAATCTTCTACTATGTTTTCTGCCTTAGTAACCCTGCAATATTTGTAGCTTTGTCTTGCATTGCATATGCTAATGAGGTAGTAAAAATGAGACTGGCCATCAATCACGCCCAAGAAGGTATGATTAGAATATCGACAGCAGGACTAGTCTGGGAGAAAACTAATCCTGCCTCAATAACATATGTAACCCTGCCAAATGCAACTAGATTCTTCCAGCATTAATAAACCACAAAAAAAACACCATATCAGATTACAAACATCTGCACCTATTGTGTAATAGCAGCGATTGGATGCAGTCGGGGCACCTGACATTTTCCTTTTAATTTCGGCATAATGGATCCATTTTGTTTGGTAGCGGCTTAATCCCCTCTTCTCCTTCCGTGTCGTGCTTGGAGGCTGCATGTACTGGCTGGTTATTCATGGTCTGAAGCCAGCACATCTTCAAATGAAGAAAGAAGAAGACTTTGTGTTATAGAATTGTAGCAACTAAGTAGTCAGATAATTGTATATTAGTGCGCTGTAAAGTTGGCCATACATGTTAGAGAAAATTCTGTCCATGTCAAGATGATCAATCAGCCTATTAATGAAAATGGGCATCTGCCAACACCGGATTGCAAATGTTGGGTCCTAGGTGTTTGATAGCAGCGTTTTCTTCCCACATTATTATGGAGTTGAGAAGAATTGCTGCCACTTATAAACCCAGTCATATTACCCAGAGGAGCATTGCAGCTATAAGACTCCTCATCACTGACAGCCAAAATGTTTTGTCAGTCTCCGCAAGGAGCAATATTTTCCCCTTAGACCCCAGTAGAGCTTCTCATTCACCCAGATCAGATCTCATGCTTTGCACTGACGAGGGACAATCATCCCGAAACACCGTGTCTGCAAATTGAGGTTCTGATCTGGCATAAATCCTAGGTCATATGAAAAGGCTTGTTAAAGGGCCACTTTTGACTTTTAGGATTGCTACTTCCAACAGGCGGCACTAGTGTTCGTCTCCTTCCTCCCTGAAGAGACAATTTGAATGCCAGTCATAAAATCTGAAGATCCCTCCTCTGTATGTATACACTGATACTGTACATGATATCCTGACCATGACAATAAAAATCAGAAGAATGTGGCGAAATCCATGTGTCTGCACCCAATGACAATGCATTACAACCAATCTGCTTTTGTCCTTGAAGGAATTTCATGACTTTTCTTTGCATTTTGCTCTTTTCCCCATCAATTACTATCGTATATCTACAAATAAGCAGCAAAACAGCAGCAGGAATAACTCAAAATGTGTATAAGTATGTACCCCATTTTGGTCTGTATGTTCTTCCTGTGTGGTATGACCAGCATGTCTGCAGCGCGGCCTATAGCTCCCGGGAATGTTGCATTTAGCGGATTTGAATTAGAAAAAAAAAATGCAATTTTATTTCTCATCATACGAGAAAATGATGTTGCCTATTGTTGTCTGTACATACTGGTCAACGCACAAACAATTGATGGCTGTCTTCCATATTATATATGTATACCTTTATTTACCGTTGTATCATCTTGGCTACTCATCTGTGACTTCAAGTGAACGCTTGTGATGTTGAAACCATTGCATTTTATTGTGTATAGTACTTTGTGTGTCATAGCGAAGCTATATTATAATGTGGCATTATTAGTCACCCCATATTTCTTGAACCCCTTCTCACCAGGAGTGCGAATAGTGTGTAGAATACTTTAGTCAGACTTGTATTTTCAAGTTTTCGGGAGATGTAGGATGCTAGTAACTAGTCAGGTATTGTGAAATGCCCAGTTATTTTTTGGCTAGCCTCTTGATTATATATCAGATTGAAATTGACAACAATAAGTGCAGCCATACTGGCTGACAAATCCTTTATATAGAAGTCAAATTCAATATGTCAACCAATATGGTGTCACTGCAAAGAAATGACCATTGCAGCAAACTTGCCCCAATTACCAAACTTTGGCTTCTTTTCTAACTTTTGATCCACCTGTATATATGGCCATTATGTTTTTATGTAGACAACCTCTTTAACTGCATAAAGTTTTTATATATTTGGAAGCCCCTACAAATTGCGTATTAAATGGTCAATTTCGATTATAGCAATCTACCGTCGACAGGTCTGATTAATCTCAGATGCCTACTGATCGACGAATATTCGTAAACGTTCAAAAAAAATATTGGGCGCATTAGATTTTACTGGCCAATGATTAGCACAGATTAGGTTATCAGCCATAAAAATCCAACATTGTCCGATGTGGTCTGGATTGGGTTTGAGGCAACTGATGACCGACGAACGATCTGTTTTCAACTAGTATGTACTGGGGCCTTAACGGTTAGTCCTAGTTTCTTCATTTTTATGGTTGAAGCTAGACTTAAGTCCATCAAGTTCAACCCGTAGCCTACCATGTTGATCCAAAGGAAGACAAAAACCACATTAGGCAGACAGTAAGCTTCATATTAGGGGGGAAATTCCTTCCCAACTCCGCGTAGGGCAATCAGACGACTAGCTCCCTGGATCAACGCCCCATCACAGAATGTAGTGCACATTCCATATTATTTCCATAGCATGCTGACCGATTAGAAACACTGTTCACCTTATCCGTATCCATTGCATAATTAATTTCTCATTGCATAAGTATTTGATCATTGTACTGAATTGTGTTGACGCCTTAGGCAGATCTGCTGCACTAAGGTCATTCAACAGTCATTCCGTTGAATGTGAGTCTTTTGGACGTTGTGACTGTGATTTGTAATATATATATATATATATACACACATTATATATACTGTCTGTGCTCATACAACAGAGAATATGTCTGACCACTTGTTATTTCTTCCAGAGGTTCATTTGAAGATTCTACGACAAGGTTTTATACGGCTTGTGTAGTTGAGGCCTTTGCTTACTTGCATTCCAAAGGGATTATTTATAGGGATCTCAAACCAGAGAACCTTATTCTGGACCATCGAGGTTATGCAAAGCTGGTACGTGGTAACATTTATGCTATTGCTAGTATTGTACAAGTATTAAATTGGAAATCTGATAAGTCTGTTATCATTTTAGCAAGGTTTACTCTCACTATACAGATATATCCACCCTTAAAGGGAGTTTCTTCTTTATTTTTAAAGTTAACAATAGGAAACTACCATGGAAAAAAATTACCCTAGAAAGCATGCTTTCCCCTCTAATTTGCTCTTGTTCCAGCCCCGCCACTCCAATGATTTCCGCTAGACCGTAAGTGATGACCTTCTGATCACCAGTCACCTGAATCTGCAGCCAATAAGTGGCCACAGCATTTAGGTCACTGGTCATCAAGGCATCATGATGCAGCATGAACCAATTGTCACGCTAGGTTTGGGGAACTACCAAGAGTATGGCAATAGGTAAGGAAAACCCTTTGTCTAGAGAAGGGGGAGATGGTGACCCCTGACCAAACCTTCAGCTGGCCCCTGGCTCCCCTGACCACCCTAAATAGGTTCCACGCCCATGCGCCGAGCAGGTTACCTGACCCTGATTGACCCTAGAAATGGGCCCTAGGTAGGGAACGAATGGGATGAGCGCTTAGTCAAGTCCACTAAGCTCTAAAGGACACACAGGGAACACACACAGGGAAAAGCATATGAACATCTTATTTCCAGAATGTTTCAGGGAGAGGTACAGCAACGAACAACAATGTTTCTTCAGATGGATACAGATCGACTCCTTGCATCCAAGGCCTGTATAGGTTTTAATTCTATCACCAGCAAAGACCAAGGGTGAATGAAAGTATTTAAGGACACAAAGGGAAGTGCTGATGATTAACATCTGAAAAGGAGAGGAAATCCACAGGGTCCTAAAGGGACAGGGATTAACCCAAAGCAGTGAAGAAGAGAATGTCAGGGTGCAGTTTATGTAGCCAAACGCTGCCACATTTCTACAGCTGGACACCATAGGACTGTCTGTCAAGCGTGGCACACCTGAGACACCAACTGATTGATGGCACTGGAGCAAAGAGAGGATTCTGGTGGTAACCGCCATTTTTTATTTTTTTTTAACCAGGATAACTTCCTATTGTTAGCTTAAAAAATCGAGCAGAAAGGTTACTAAAGTTTAGCTCAGGATTCCAATAAATCCTAATAAAAATGTAATATATTATGTCAATATGTTAGGAAAGCCGCGACAATCTGTAATTCAAATCATAACCACTGCCTGACTTCCTACAAGAACATATAACATAAACCTCTCCCAACAGAGGTCACATTATAACATAAATAATGAATAAATAATTATTCTAGTTTTCAAAGTGATCATCTCACAGCATTTAACATATTTTAGGTATAGAGAAGCTGTTAGGAAAAAAACACATCTGTATATATTGCTGAGTTCCCTAAACTGTTTAGAAATAAGTTTACTTTGGATATGGATTTGTCACTGTGCAGGACTCCAATTTAATGTGGAATGAACAATGTCGGATTTATTATTTTCTGTTCATGATTTTTTGCCTTGGATCTTATGTCATGGGCTGTGAAGATATTTAGTTTACAGATGGCTTAGCCTTTGTCTAGAGGCAAACATTCTGCCAACCGCTTGGCTTTGATGATATTCTTCATCTTTCACAGGTTGACTTTGGCTTTGCAAAGAAAATAGGCTTTGGTAAGAAAACATGGACCTTTTGTGGAACCCCTGAATATGTAGCTCCAGAGATCATCTTGAACAAAGGTCACGACATTTCAGCAGACTACTGGTCACTGGGAATCTTAATGTATGAACTCTTGACTGGCAGGTATGGGAATCGCCATGATAAAAATAGTAAAAGCAAATCGTGGAAGATTTATGTTCTTGTCACTTTGATTATAGCTTTGGCATGAACGAGACTTGGCAATGGTCAATGTAAGATAATGCTTATTTAATAAGGTCCTAACAGAGCCATGCTCGAAACCTTAATATAGTATGGAAGTGCAGCAAGAAGTCATGGTGCTCAGCTCTCATTGTGACCCTGTGTAACACGATATAGATTTCTTTCTTCACTTATAAAAACATTTTCTTATATTTGTGAAGATGAGATATTACAATGTGAACATGGATTGATTCTAATATGAAATTGTATTCTAATATATATATATATTGAAATTAGTCGTAAAGGATTATCCCACTAGAATCATTTATTACTAGTCCAAATGTATGATCAATGGATGTTTACCCACAAGGAACCCCACAAATCAGGCATCCTATCCCCCTTGTGAAAGGAGCCGCGGTGGACATGTATGACTGGGTAGTGGTGGTCACACATGTATAGTCACTGCTGCACCATTGGTGAAGGACTATGGGACCTCTCTATTCCCGGGATCAGTTGTGTCCCAGGAGTTGACGCACTCTTATGCATAGGAGCTAATTGTTTTTTTTGGGGGTAAACCAGTGAAATCCTTATCAGAAGGAAGAATTCAACTTGAAAAGGAACTCTTTACAAGATTTTCTTTATAACTTGTATCTACAACTTTTTAGCCATCTTTAAAAGCACTCCTGGAAGTCCTTCACATGAGCCAAGCTGTTTCGCATATATAGGAGAATGCAGTTGTTACACACAATATGCTAATTGGTGCTGAACGGTCCATTGGGTATCTCTTTTATGCCCACAATTGAACGTTTTCTTCCTTTATTGACGTGGATAACGTCTTCTATGTCAACCACATAGCATGTGCAACTCTCTTTTAGAAGGAAACAAGATGTTTTTAGGGACAACAGACTGTGTGGATAGCAGTCTTGCAAGTCCTTCATAAGAGCCAGTTGCTCCTCATATATAGCAAAATGCTTTTTAGAATTGTCAGACACCATATCCTACTTGGTGCCGAGAGGTCCAATGAACGTCTCCGGACTGTACTCATCGGCTCGTCTGTGCCAATAATTGACGTGTCTCCTTCCTTCACTGACGTGGATGATGTCTTCTAAATCAAACACATAGCTTGTTTACAATGTGCAGATGGAAACCAGATGTGTGCAGGCACAACAGACTATGTGGCTGATGTAGGGCACGTCATCCACATCAATCAAGACAGGAGAAGTGACAGTTATCTGCATACAAGAGACGTCTAGCACAGTTATTAATGGCAGTTTATTTACTTGATATGGGAGGCATCTAGGCTCATATAAAGGACTTGCAGGAGTGTGAATATGGATGATTAAACGGTTGTGGTGACAGGTTCCTAATATGTATAACTGTATTTTAACTTCTTTGTGGATAATGAACAGTATATAGAAGTAAATAAGGGTGATCCTCAATAGGGTGGCCTGTAAAAGGGGTTTCTTTTTCTGGGACCATTACATGTACATGTTTAATGGACAGATTTCTACTGATCACTGGCTGAGTGGTTTCCCTAATGATAACTGCAATCACAGGGTCTCAGAAAGCAGGTTCAACCATGAATAGCTAGCCACCGATGGGCCTAATGAATGTAACTGGGATACCCAAAGTAGACAACTTCCTTAAGGCCCCGTTACACGCAACAACATCACTAACGAGATGTCGTTGGGGTCACGGAATTCGTGATGCACATCCGGCCTCGTTAGCGACGTTGTTGCGTGTGACACGTACGAGCGACTGCTAACGATGCAAAATACTTACCAAATCGTTGATTGTTGACACGTCGTCCATTTCCCAAATGTCGTTGCTCGTTTAGGACGCAGGTTGTTCGTCGTTTCTGAGGCAGCACATATCGCTACGTGTGACACCCCAGGAATGAGGAACAACACCGTACCTGCGTCCTCCGGCAACGAGGTGGGCGTGACTTTCATACGGCTGATCTCCGCCCCTCCACTTCTATTGGCCGCCTGCCGTGTGACGTCACTGTGACGCCGCACGAACCGCCCTCTTAGAAAAGAGGCTGTTTGCCGGCCACATCGACGTCGCTAGGAAGGTAAGTATGTGTGACGGGTACTAGCGATATTGTGCGCCACGGGCAGCAATTTGCCCGTGATGCACAAACGACGGGGGTGGGTGCTTTCACGATCGACATCGCTAGCGATGTCGCTGCGTGTAAAGCCCCCTTTAATCTTTAATGTTGTTGAAGTTCCCTCCTGGACAAGTAGCAAAGTGTTATGTGTTATAGCTCCATATATTACTGTAGTGGAGTCAATATTCTGTAAATAGAAGAAGTAAGTATTAGTGATGGGCGAATAGTATCTATCTGTGTTCAAATTATTCGTAACGAATCCCAAAGTACTATTCCTGTATTCATCACGAATAATGAACCTAATGAAAGTCAGTGGGGAACCCGAGCATTATTCTTGAAGATTTCCCAGACTTGCATTGGGTTCGTTTGTGACGAATACCGGAATAGTACTTTGGGATTCGTTACGAATAATCCAAGCATGAATAGTTACTATTTGCCCATTACCAGGGGCGGAATGAACGCAGTCTCAGGGATCGCGAACCGCGACCGGTCCCTGAGTTGCAGGGAACTCGCTGGCCCCAGCCCCTGTTTCAGCTGGATATACGCCCTCGGAGGCACACTTCTGACAGGAACGTGCATGTGTTTCTGAAAGACATGCATGTTAACCATACTGACCCACAGACACTTGCACTGCTTTCCCTACCCACCATCCGTCCTGCCGCCTGTGATTGGTTGCAGTCAGCTGACACACTGCCACTCAGGGTGGGGGCACGTCTAACTGCAACTACTTACATGCGCTGATGGGCAGGCAAAATAATGAATATTGAATTATCAGCTCCGGAAAGGAAAAGCGTGACCCGGAACGAGTTTGCCTGCATAACACAGCCCCGGGTGAGTATACCGCGCGCTCCTACCCCCCTATCCCTTCCACCAATATTTTTAATCTCTGGATTCTGGTCCCCATAGACTTATATAGGCACCAGATTTTTTCAATCCGGCAGTGTTCCACCGGTCCCGGATTTTGGCATATTCGATCAACTCTACTGCCTGCCATTGCAGGCCGGCTATAGAGGCGGGAGCCAGGGAGGGTGAGTATATTATACACCAGGAACTGGACAGTATACACAGAAGGGACCTAGGAGAAGATCATATATGCCAGGAGGGGGACAGTAGATACCAGGAGGTGCCCAGGTGAGGAACATATATACCAGGAGGGAGACAGTGTATTTCAAGAGGAGGACATTACATACCAGGAGGGGGTACAGTATATACTAGGAGAGGAACATATATACCTGGAGGGGGACAGCATATACCTGGAGGGGGACAGTATATACCAGTAGGGACCCAGGAGAGAAACATATATATCAAGAGGGGGACAGTGTATTCCAAGAGGGGAACATTACATACCAAGAGTGGAAAAGTATATACCAGGAGAGGAACATATATACCAAGAGGGGGGAAGCATATACCACGAGAGAGACAGTATATACCATGTGGGGCCCAGGAGAGGAACATATACTGTATACTAGGAGAAAGACAGTATATACCAGAGGTCCCAGGAGGGGGTCAGTATATACCAGGATGGGGGACATGTTAACCAGGATGGGGGCATATATACCGGGATGGGGAACATATATACCAGGATGGGGGACAATTACCAGGAGGGGTGACATTAGAACAGGATGGGGGACTATACTACATAATGGGGGGAGGGCAACTCATAAACTCATATGTCATTATAAGATTTAGAAGGCTTAATGTATACATACATATACATGCATCTGGCCAACATGCAGGGATGGGGGAGGGGCCCAGTTCCAAATTTTGCATCGGGGCCCATTGAACTTTAGTTACGTCACTGTCTATCACAAGTAAAGATGTCTAAAAAATAATGGAAGGCTTTGGGGACACTAATTTCCTACCTTTTTCAAGCTTTACAAAACAAGATTAATATAATACGACCTATAAAATGCTATAATCATCATGCCCTCATTATGTCTAACAAGCAATATTCCTCTTGTCCTGTATAAATAATATGCTGAGAAATTTCATTCTCGCTAACAGAGATACAATTTCCATTAACGTTCTAACAAGAAACATAATTTGCTTCTTCAAAGAAATAAAAGTAATGAGATTTCCATTTGCATTAATTGTATCAATTCCTTTTTCTTCACCCCAGCCCCCCATTCTCAGGTCCAGACCCTATGAAGACTTACAACATCATACTGAGAGGGATCGACATGATTGAATTTCCAAAGAAGATTACCAAAAATGCTGCTAATCTAATAAAAAAACTATGCAGGTGAGAATGAAAGCACGAAACGTAAAACATGGAAGAGCAAATTGTCTGTAAGACTTGGAACTTTGTTTCCAGAAATGTAGACAGGAGGACACTTCACCTTCATTTGCTTATACATAAGGACCCACATATTTACTATTTTGGTAGTTGTAGAAGGGCCTCACAGTTCTCCCCTTACATATGATATTGCGGAAGAGAAGGATCAGACACGTTGGATTTCCAATTACCATTCCCTTTGTTCTCTGGTACGTTGCTGCCATATAAAAATGATAATGGCTCCCCAATAGAAAGCCTAAGGGGTACTTTGCACACTACGACATCGCAGGTGCGATGTCGGTGGGGTCAAATCGAAAGTGACGCACATCCGGCGTCGCTATCGTCATCGGAGTATGTGAATAGTTTTAACTACGATTAACGAGCGCAAAAGCGTCGAAATCGTATGATCGGTGTAGCGTCGGTCATTTCCATAATTTCGGAAGGACCGATGTTATGATGTTGTTCCTCGTTCCTGCGGCAGCACACATCGCTCTGTGTGAAGCCGCAGGAGCGAGGAACATCTCCTTACCTGCGTCCCGGCTGCTTCTATTGGCCGCCTGCCGTGTGACGTCGCTGTGATGCCGCACGACCCGCCCCCTTAGGAAGGAGGCGGATCGCCAGCCAGAGCGACGTCGCAGGGCAGGTAAGTGCATGTGAAGCTGCCGTAGCGATAATGTTCGCTACGGCAGCTATCACAAGATATCGCAGCTGCGACGGGGGCGGGGACTATCGCTCTCGGCATCGCTACCATCGGCTTGCGATGTCGTAGTGTGCAAAGTACCCCTAAGAGTATTCGGAGAGTCAGAGAGATAGCTGTCTGCTTAATGATTAGTCGTTCAATAACTGTAATATGTTTGAGGGTCTTTAGATAGCTATCTTTCCAGATCCCTACATGCACATGCACGCTCAGCTCAACTGAACATGCATGCATTCTCAGTAGGGACAGGGCAGAAAGCTGCTGCCAGATACTTCTTCCAGTAACTTATTTCCCCTAGAACAAAAATGTAATACTCAAATTCTTGCTCAGTATCTCAGTTGACATGTTAAGGAACATTTGTAGGCTCCTGTACACACTAGATCATTGGATGGTCCTTCTAAAATCGGCACAATCAGACAGTTCACATATAAGATTTAATGTGCGCCGGTAGTGGGGTGCGTGGTTCTAACTCCTCATCAGCGCTTCTGCAATGTGATCACGAGACGCTGATAGGTTGCTATGACAGGCACAGAGGAGTCTTATGCAGATTCCTGGCTGTCATCACAGTACTCCTATGAAAGCCAGCCCATGGCCGGCATTCATAGGAGATTGTGATTTCTGCTATATACAGCAATGCTTTGTCATTGCCCACTAAGGGGACTATTAAATATAGTGAAAAGTAGAAAAAAATGTTTTAACAAATATAAAAGTTCAAGTCACCCCCCCACCTCCTTTTACTGCATTAAAAATTAAGAAAAAAACCAAAACATATCTGGCATCACTGAGTTTGTAAAAGTCTGATCTATCAAAATCTAATATATAAAGCTCAGTGTATGTATGTATGTATGTGTGTATGTATGTATGTCCGCTAAAGGAATTTGCACCGTCGCATTTACAATCATGAAATTTTGCTCAGGCAGGAAAATTTAACCCCGTGCTTTCCAGTTACTCTAAAAAAATCCTGCAGCCATTAAACTGAATGGAGCTAGGAGCTGCAGGCTATAAATAGCAACTGTCAGTGGTTGCTATAGGAACAAAATAAATTGTTAGTATAACAAGCTTATGTGTGAGGTAAAAAGATGTCGGTGGTGAGACGGATAAAGAGAGACAGAGACAGATGGGGAAAGAGACAGGTGGGGAAAGAGACAGACCTGGAAAGAGACAGACTGGCAAAGAGACAGACCTGGAAAGAGACAGACCGGGCAAAGAGACAGCCCTGGCAAAGAGACAGCCCTGGCAAAGAGACAGCCCTGGAAAGAGACAGCCCTGGCAAAGAGACAGACGGGGAAAGAGACAGATGGGCAAAGAGACAGGCCGGTCAAAGAGACAGATGGGCAAGGAGACAGCCCTGAAAAGAGGCAGTGGGGGAAAAAGGGAGACGGGCAAAGAGACAGCCGAGCAAAGATACAGCCGGGCAAAGAGACAAATGCCCAAAGAGACAGACGGGCAAAGAGACAGACCTGGAGAGACAGACCTGGAGAGAAAGCCCTGGAAAGAGACAGCCCTGGAAAGAGACAGACCAGGAAAGAGACAGACCAAGAAAGAGACAGAACTAGAAACAGACAGCCAGGAAAAGAGACACCCGGGCAAAGAGACAGCCGGGCAAAGAGACAGCTGGGCAAAAAGACAGCTGGGCAAAAAGAGAGAGCGACAGACAGATACAGAGATTGAGACAGATAGACTGATGCAAATACAGACAGAGAAATAGAAACAGACAGACAAGGAAAGAGACAGACAGTGAGACAGACAGACAGCGACACACAGACAGAGACTGGAAGAGAGACAGAGAGACAGTTACTATCCCAGGCAATGCCCGGGTACTACAGCTAGTCTAATATACATGTATCCAATCAGTGAACAGCATAATAAGAAAAAAAATCAAAACTTCAGATTTGCGATTTTGCGGCCACTGTAACAACAAAAAAAATGAACACAAATAAATAACAAGCAATGAAAACATTGTATATACCCCAAAATAATATCAATGAAAACATCGGCTCGGGGCGCAAAACATTAACCCCTCACACTGCCCCATATCGCGACCGGAGCAAAAATGTTTTTTTTTTTTTTGTTTTTTCTTTTTATTAATTTCAGAATTTTTTTCACCGCTTAAATCAAGCAAAAACTACATGTTTGATATCTATATAGTCATAATGGAGTGAAAAATCATACTGTCCGGTCATTTTTACAGTAAAATAAATGCTGTAAAAAACAAAAATAATTGCAGATTTTTAGTTGCTTTTTCGCACGCTGTGAGTTTTTTCCTTGCTTTTCATTACATCATTTGATAAAATAGATTGTGTCATTCAAAAGTAAAACTCATCCTGGAAAAAAACAAGCTGTATCGATGGAAAAATAAGGGGTTAAAAATGCAGCTTGCACAGCAAAAACACACAAAAAAGGGAAAGTTCAAAAAAAAAAAACAAAGCAAAGAAAAAATGCAGCAAAAATCTGATATACACTGAGCAGATTTCTTCTACATAGTTTGGTGCAGACACCTGTAGAAAATGATGCAGAAAAAAATGCAGTGTTTCTGTAGATAGAAACATAATCTCCCCACTTCCTACATATTCGTATCCGGCATCCCTAATAACGGTCGACAGTGAAGCTTTTCACTAAGAAATGATTGAGGTGCAGCTGAAATGTTCCTCAATGCGCAGAAAAATATTGCGGCAATATGGAAGTGCGACTGCTGCAGGTACAGTGCCTACAAGTAGTATTCAACCCCCTGCAGATTTAGCAGGTTTGATAAGATGCAAATAAGTTAGAGCCTGCAAACTTCAAACAAGAGCAGGATTTATTAACAGATGCATAAATCTTACAAACCAACAAGTTATGTTGCTCAGTTAAATTTTAATAAATTTTCAACATAAAAGTATGGGTCAATTATTATTCAACCCCTAGGTTTAATATTTTGTGGAATAACCCTTGTTTGCAATTACAGCTAATAATCGTCTTTTATAAGACCTGATCAGGCCGGCACAGGTCTCTGGAGTTATCTTGGCCCACTCCTCCATGCAGATCTTCTCCAAGTTATCTAGGTTCTTTGGGTGTGTCATGTGGATTTTAATCTTGAGCTCCTTCCACAAGTTTTCAATTGGGTTAAGGACAGGAGACTGACTAGGCCACTGCAACACCTTGATTTTTTCCCTCTTGAACCAGGCCTTGGTTTTCTTGGCTGTGTGCTTTGGGTCGTTGTCTTGTTGGAAGATGAAATGACGACCCATCTTAAGATCCTTGATGGAGGCCCCTTGGCTGAGAAACAGCCCCACAGCATGATGCTGCCACCACCATGCTTGACTGTAGGGATGGTATTCTTGGGGTCGTATGCAGTGCCATCCAGTCTCCAAACGTCACGTGTGTGGTTGGCACCAAAGATCTCGATCTTGGTCTCATCAGACCAGAGAACCTTGAACCAGTCTGTCTCAGAGTCCTCCAAGTGATCATGAGCAAACTGTAGACGAGCCTTGACATGACGCTTTGAAAGTAAAGGTACCTTACGGGCTCGTCTGGAACGGAGACCATTGCGGTGGAGTACGTTACTTATGGCATTGACTGAAACCAATCTCCCTACTGCCATGAGATCTTCCCGGAGCTCCTTCCTTGTTGTCCTTGGGTTAGCCTTGACTCTTCGGACAAGCCTGGCCTCGGCACGGGTGGAAACTTTCAAAGGCTGTCCAGGCCGTGGGAGGCCAACAGTAGTTCCATAAGCCTTCCACTTCCGGATGATGCTCCCAACAGTGGAGACAGGTAGGCCCAACTCCTTGGAAAGGGTTTTGTACCCCTTGCCAGCCTTGTGACCCTCCACGATCTTGTCTCTGATGGCCTTGGAATGCTCCTTTGTCTTTCCCATGTTGACCAAGTATGAGTGCTGTTCACAAGTTTTGGGAGGGTCTTAATTAGTCAGAAAAGGCTGGAAAAAGAGATAATTAAACCAAACATGTGAAGCTCATTGTTCTTTGTGCCTGAAATACTTCTTAATACTTTAGGGGAACCAATCAGAATTCTGGTGGTTTGAGGGGTTGAATAATAAATGACCCTCTGAATAAACTTTTCACAATTTAAAAAAAAAAAAAAAGAAATAACATTCTTTTTTGCTGCAGTGCATTTCACACTTCCAGGCTGATCTACAGTCCAAATGTCACAATGCCAAGTTAATTCCGAATGTGTAAACCTGCTAAATCTGCAGGGGGTTGAATACTACTTGTAGGCACTGTATATGTGTCTGAGAAACTGTGGAAAGGAAGCGCACATAGGGTTTTATCCGATATAGAGTAAACGCAGGGAATGGGACAGGTACTCACCTGCTGCAGTTGTGACAGCACAACTCCTTACAAGCACAAAGTAGATGAAATGGTGGTCAGCTGCAGCCCCGATACAAGCAGTAAATATAAAAATGGTTTATAGAAATCAGGTTAAATGCTGCGCTAAAAACCACAGATCCAAGACATATAGTGAATTCCTTTTCTTTATTTTCACAGGTCAGCGCGTTTCAAAGACATCTCCGTCTTCTTCATCAGGACAAACACAAAAAGGAATAGCATAGCACATGTTGCATGCAAGGGGTACATATATACAACTGAAAAAAGTAGCCACGTTTACAAAAATGACGTCTGCCTTCCCATGACTAAGAGTCTTCACATGTTCCTGCCCATCCCATGTGACTCTAAAGGGTGCTTTACACGAGATGAGCTATCGTACGATGCATCGTCGGGGTCACGGTTTTTGTGACGCACATCCGGCATCGTTCACAACGTCGTCTCGTGTAACACCTCCGAGCGACGCAGAATCGCTCACAAATCGTGGGTCGTGTACTCGTCGCTCAGTTTCAAAATATTGTTTATTTAAAATGGCGCCGGTTGTTCATCGTACCCGGGGCAGCACACATCGCTCCGTGTGACACCCCGGATGCGGAAGGAAGGAGATGGGCGGGAAGTTTACGTCCCGCTCATCTCCGCCCCTCCGCTTCTATTGGCCGGCGGCTGTGTGACGTCGCTGTGACGCCGAACGTCCCTCCCCCTTCAGGGAGAGGATGTTTGCCACCCACAGTGACGTCGATCAGCAGGTAAGTACGTGTGACGGGGGTTTCACGACTTTTTGCGACACGGGCAGTGATTTGCCCGTGACGCACAAACGACGGGGGCGGGTACGATCGATCGTGAAATCGCACAATCGGTCGTCTCGTGTAAAGCAGGCATTAGTCATGGGAAGGCAGACGTCATTTTTGTAAACTTGGCTACTTTTTTCAGTTGTATATATGTACCCATTGCTGGCAACATGTGCTATGCTGTTCCTTTTTGTGTTTGTACTAATGAAGAAGATGGAGATGTCTTTGAAACGCGCTGACCTGTGAAAATAAAGAAAAGGAATTCACTATATGTCTTGGATCTGTGGTTTTTAGCGCAGCATTTAACCTGATATCTCTAAACCATTTTTATATTTGCAGGTATATGTGTGTGATATATCAGATAGGTCAAATAGGATACAATTAAAAGGTCCAGAGTAATCCCAGCTATGTGCACGCCAATGTGTCACTGCTTTTGGCCTGTTTCTCACGTCAGTGATTCTGGTACGTATGTGCTACTTTTTATATGTACTAGAATCACTGACATTCGCAGACCCATTATAATCAATGACTGATTTTTCACTGACCGTGTCTCCGTGCGGCGAACATGCGTGTCCGTGATTACCGCATGGAGACATGTCCGTTTTTTTCTGGCATCAGTAATGTCCCACGGACCACAATAGTGTGATCTGTGAAACATGTACCGGAAAAGCACGGACATTGAAAATAAAAAGCATTTTATACTCACCTTCTCCAGAGACGCTGTCTCCGGCCTCTGCTGCCTGCTGCTTCAGAGTCGGCTAATTACTGTCATGAATATTCATGTACGCAGGCACAGCCGTCCCGGAAGTAGCTGCAGCGGAGTCAGCGGCAGCAAGAAACACAGCAGAGCCAAAGAGTTCAGCACCATGGACAGCAGGAGCGAGGACAGGTGAGTATACGTCCATGTGCAATCACGGATGACGGATCACGTCTCACGTATTGCACATGGACAACCCATGTGTGCCGTGAATCACGGCACACGGTGGGACATAGGTGTTTTTAACACGTCACTGAAAAAAGTCTGTGTTTTTCACTGACGTGTGAAACAGGCTTTATATACTATGGCATTGATTTTATAGCCTCAGCTATGAGATATAATATATTAATAGTCTAATAATAATATCTGCTATATAGTGATAAATGGTGTCAGTTCTGGCAAATAAAACATTTACAGCCATAAATTGAAATAATCAAACGTAGATTTTAATTATAATTCTGCAAAACCAGTTACTTGTTATATTTCGAATTTTCCTAGAAAGAATCAGTTTCCTCTTTTTATGCTGGAGTGTGCTGCCCTCTTCTGGTTTTTTGGTGTTACTGCTCACAACAATATACAACGTAGCATTATCATGAGCCCATCATATTGACCTATTGTGCTAAAGTTTGATGTATACCATATAATTCATATATTTTTATTAATTTGGGTTCCATTTTACCATTTTTTTCTTACTAGGGACAATCCGTCAGAAAGGTTAGGAAACTTGAAAAATGGAGTCAAAGATATCCAAAAGCACAAGTAAGTGATTGATGATGACGGTAACCGTAATTGTCCTCATGTATGATGTTCAATAGTAAATAAGTCTGATTCCTCATCATTTTATGTCAGATGAGTGTATAACAGCCTTTTCATAAATGGCAGGTGCTGGAACTCCCTATAAGTTATTTGGTTTAGGCCTGAAACACACATCCGTTAAAAACACACACATGCCGCGAGACACGTATTTTCCCTGCGTGTTGCGTGTGGTAAGTACGTGTCTCGAGTACGTGCGGTCCACGTGTGTTCTCCGTGTGCTATCCGTGATAACACACGGAGAACCAGTAATTTGCATACTGACGTGGTTCTCGCTGCTGTCCAGGGTTCTGATGTTCGGCTCCAGCCCCGCCCACTCCCCGCTGATGCTGCTTCCGGCCGATCGGAGGGGCGGAGATTAGCGCCCGTGACAGCACGCCCACCTCCTTTACACGCTCATAACGAGCGGTGGCCGGCAGGAAAATTTGCAGCGGAAGAATCGGCGGGGCTGGTGGAGTTGAGTATGTTTTTTTTTTATTTTTATATTAATGACACGTGTTCTCCGGCGCGTGTCACACTGAACCGCATCCACACTACATCCGTGTGGTACGGGTGCTGGCCGTGTGACACCCGTGCTGCCGGAGAATACGTGAACATGTCAGCGTGAAAAAATCACGGACTCATGTAAGTACAGAACGGACACACGTTCCGTTCCAAAATACTTACGTGTGTCCAAACAATAATGAAAACATAGGTCCACGTGTCTCCGTGCCGCCAGTACATGAAAAAACTGCCAAACACGTACCGGCGGCACGGATGTGTGTCTTAAGCCTTAATGAAATAAAATCAATATAGTATTTTATTTGACTGATTTTCATAATTAAAGGCCTTTATATAATGTTCAAATTACCTGGGATACTATGCATAGAGTTCTGGTGTTTAGAATTCTGGATTCTGTTATGTGTCCATTTAGAACAGTAGAACTAGCACCGCATGCAGAACTTTTCTTTCTGCCCTAAAACCAGACACATAATAAAAGCCATAAAGACCCTATAATATTCATAAAAACCCTATAATATTCATAAAGACCCTATAATATTCAATGGGGTCCCTCTGTTTCTGTTGGCATCTGTTATGTAATGGTTCCATTTTGGACCTTAATTCCATTTGAACCTTATGAAACTGCCAATGATTTGAATTAAATTTTACTTAGAATTTGAAATCGCCAAGTCGTACCAAAGGGGTTGTGTTGGTTAAAACTCATATTCCTGTAAATCAGTGGTGGTCATAAATCACAGACTTGGCCACTATTATTGTGTCCTTCACTTTGATTAAATTACTCCTAAAAAGGAAATCTGTCAGCAGGTTTTTGCTATATAAGCTGAAGCCATACTGTAAGGGTTAAGACAAAGTTCAGGCATGCCTGTGTTGTCACAGTCAGATCTTTTGTTTATTTGCTATGTTTGTTTTAGCACCTGGACTTTTATCATTGTTGTGGCTAGCTGCCATGTTTTCTGGCATGTCCCCTCCTTTGACACCTGTGCAATCTCTGTAGAGAGTCTAGTGTGGGCAGGACAGTTCACTGGGCTCAACTACATGACTAAAGCTAAAAATGCACAATGTGTCAGAACAGCTGCAGCCAGTAATCTAAGTGATACATCGTTGGATTCAGAATCTCCTTTCTTACATCATGCTGCTCTCAGGTGAGGTAGCAAAAACCTGCTGACTGATTCCATTTAAAGCTTTTCTACACTAGTTATTTGCATGACTTTAAATTATCTACTGTCATGATTCAGGACCGGTATTCTCTTCTCCAGAGTTTCCCATACCCGGCCTGGTCATGTCAGGGGTTAACTTCCATCAGCCTCGTTTCAGGAGACACTATATCTGGTCTCTGCACTTGCATTCCTGTGCTGGTTATAGTTTTGCTCTGCAGCCTGTGACTGACTCTGGTGAGATTTCCTGTTTGATATGACTCCTTGTTACCATGCCTTGACCTGTGCCCTCCCCCGTTCGTCTGTCTGTCCCTGACTTCGCGCTCCTGTCTGTTGTTTGTGTTTCCCTCTGCATACCTGATCTCCCGGCTTCTGACTTGGTTGTGTTTTCTGACTTGATTTTGATCCTCCCTCTGCACTGACTTGACTTCCCGGCTAGACCCGGACTGTTTGACTACTCTATTGCCCTCTGGTGGTTTACCTGTTAACTGCCTGCTGAAGTTACTCTGCTGTACTTCAACCTTTTTTCTGTTATAGTGTTAGGCTTTGTGCGCACGTGTGCGCACTGAACCGCACCGAAATGGTGCCGGCGAGAACGTGTGCTCTGCCTGCAGCTCCTGCCATAGACAGAGCAGGGGCTGGCGGCAAAGCGCATGGAAGAAGTGACATGTCACTTCTTAGAACGCAGCGATTCGGGCAGCAGCCGAAGCGCTGCGTTCTAATATGCCACGTGCGCACGGCCCCTGCACAATCTTCATAGATTGTGCAGGGGACGCAGGACGCATGCAGTTACGCTGCGCTACAAAGCGCAGCGTAACTGCATGAATTACGCACACGTGCGCACATAGCCTAACTTTGACTCTCCTTCACTACTCTGCTGCCACCTAGTGGGAAATACGCTGTACTACATCTTACCAGCCCTTTGTACAGCGTGACACTTTTACATTTCAATCAATGGAACATTATTATTTGCATGCACAATGTAAAGTGGCAAAAAGATAAGATTTCTCGAAATATTCTCTCTTTAAGGGCTTGCTCACACTAGTGTATGACTCGGACAAGTGCAATACAAAAAAAAAGGATTGCACTCAATCCCACGTTATTCCATTAGGCACAGCAGATCTGCATTTTTTTTTCTTAGCTGTATTCGGCATGAGGAGAAAATGCAGATGCTGCAAATGGATGTGTAAATCGGATGAGACTCACCTGTTCAAGGCTATCGGTGAGCGAAAAAAAATCGGATGCAACATGGACCAACATAGCGGCATCTAATTTTTCATACTCTAGTGTGAGCATACCGTAAGGCCTCATTTAGACTGATATATATATATATATATATATATACTGTATATATATATATTTTTTTTTTAAATCAGTCAGGTGAAACACGAATCACAGGTCAATTTACGCTGAGCAAAAAAGTAGCCCAGTTAGGATGGAGAAATCCCATCCACTTTGCTGGAACTAGACGCTGTGTTTTTGACGTGATGAAAGCACAAAGCGTCAAAAACGTACGAAAACCTCATTATGGGCACACAGCCTTACAATGTTTATAAAGAACAGCACATAGATTGCACATAAATAGCAAGTGTGTGTTGTCCGCGATTTTCACAGGCCCATAAGGGCTGATTCATTATTGCTTTTATACTTTTTTTTGTCTATTTTTGTTTTTTCTTTACTTATTTTTTATTTGTACCACCACAAGAACTATACTCTAACTAACGGATATTTTTATTTGTGTAACTGTGGGGAGAAAATGTAGCAAAATTTCAAGTAATTTTACACTAGAGATGTAGCATAACATGCTTGATGAATTGGGCCCAAAGTATCTAGTTGTATAAAAGCATTGGCCAATTGCCAAATGACGGGACACGTTCCTGGCATTTCTTTCTTTCGGGCCGTGCTGTATAAGTCCCTGAATGCACACCCTTAGGAGCTGACTAAATGTTATGGTAACGTCATGGCCAAGAATGTTTTTCCTAAGAGATGTTGGGAAAATTATTCTTATCAAGTCATGTTAACTGCATGAAATGTGGAAAATGACTTCATCTGTTTTGCCTTTGATACAAAAATAGCGATTATGTTCCCACGACAAAGTTATGCTGTTACCTGGTCATGTCTGTTGCGATCAAGTTATATGCTATGTTCAGTCTTAAAGGGTTTGTCCATAAATACTTTATACCTATCCATGGGATTGGTTATAGAGGTATAATCACTTGAGGTCTGACCATTCGGATCTCCACCGACTTGAAAATAAAGGTCCCGAAGTCCTCTATGTGAACAATGGCCATAGCACCATTCATTTCTATGGAAGTGGTAATGTGAAACACAATGAGGGCAAGGAGCCATCATAAGACTAGAAGAGTCGTCATCACAGAAACGTCCTATAATACGCTCTTCTAGTCAACTGACCTCTGCAGCTAATCACAGTCTTTAGCAGTTTGATGACATCCAAACGGCACAGACATCGCTTCCTGGGCCTTGTTAGGCCTCTGGAGCGGCCTGTGCTGAATCAACGAGGTGACAGAGTGTGAGTATGATGCCGTTTAATATTTTGAAAACATATATGCCTAGGAAAAGAAAGTTGTCAGCATCGGTTAACCCCTTTAACATTCAGGTACGTTAAAAACTCTCAAAGAAAGTAGAGAAAAAAAGTATTCAGCTCACCCATGTAAGGTCCTCCAGTCTGCGGTTGATGCACGTAGTCCTGCGGACAGGCAGGTCCGGCTTCAGAGTAAACGGTAATAGAAAATGAGTGGGACTCAGCACCAATATGGATGAATAAAAATCTTCATGCTTTATTTGAAAAGTTTAAAAATAAAGAAAAGGGTCACAAATCATCCAAAATCGCCATGCGACTTGCCGTGCGGCTTGACGCGTTTCGGACACAAAAGGGGAATTTAAAAACAGTCCTTAATCATAAGCCTTATGAGTCCCACTCATTTTCTATTACCAAAAACTCTCAAAGACCTCCCTTATGAGAAGAATGACGAAAATATTCTATGGTGGATTTTCAACTTTTCTTAGATGTCTTGTACTTATCAAATGCTCAAGTCATACATTATTCATTGTACTTATTTATTCTATTGTTTAGAATTATTTTTGTGTTTTATTGTGTCTTTTAGATGGTTTGAAGGCTTTAATTGGGAAGGTTTAAGAAAAGGTACACTCACACCTCCTATAATCCCAAGCGTAAGTATCTGACCAGCTCCTGACACACCCAATATGCAAAACTATCTGTAGGCCTCACTACATTGTAATTTACAGCATAAGGCAAAGTTATGAATGATATTAAAGGGAACCTGTCACCGTATGTTTATAATATTCACCTAACGGTCGGTGCGGAGCAGACCGTTTGGATGGGCATCTCCGTTCTCTGGGTCCGTGCCTCCTCTTTTGGCCATCTTTGTCCTCTTTCTTCTGAAGCTAGTGTGGATGATGCGTTCTACATCATCTACACTAGCCGACATTGAGGTCCCGCACAGGCGCACTACAATACTTTGATCTGTCCTACTCAGGACCTGCGCAGGACCTCAATGTCGGCTTGTGTGTATGACATAGAACGTATCATCCACACTAGCTTCAGAAGAAGGACAAAGATGGCTGAAAGAGCAGGCACGGACCCAGAGAATGGAGACGCCCATCCGACCAGTCTGCTCCGCACCGACCGTTAAGCGAGTATTATAAACATCCGGTCACAGGTTCCCTTTAAAGAAAGCTACATAGTACATAATAGCGATTAGTCAAAGTCTGGGGTGCACAATGAGTCAGACATCCGCAGATACAGATCCGAAGGCTTTGTGTTTACTTTACATCTCATTCTAAACAAAATATAAAGAAGTCAAAGCAGGGATATAGAAACATTAAAGTCATTATTAATATTACAATATAGAATCATTTTAATCTGTAACATCCAGCAATTGGATACTACTTATTCTAAAGGGGCATTTACATGGCAAGATAATCGTGACAAGTCTCACGATTATCTGAAAATGTACACTGCAAAATGCTTGTTCGTCAGGTGAAATGATCATTTGTGCAGCACAAAAAATCAACGTTCTCGGCAGTGCATCATCCTCGAGCAGCCTATGTGCACTAGCGGTCCAGAACAGATCACTCAGTTACACATCGCTTACCTCGGTCTGCCTTTGTAAACAGGCATTTAAACGACCACTGATCTGTAAAAGTTTACCGATTGGCGGCTGTATTGTGCCGCTAGTAGGTCAATGTGAATGGACTATAGGTAATTTTTCCTTTCAGAGGGGTAAAGATTCAGTTTTAGGCTGTAGATCTTTAATTTCTTGGAACATATATACAATATATTATGCTCCCGTGAGTGTACTATGTGAGGAAGAGGCAGTCCTAATGGTATTTATAGTGTATATGATGCATATCTAGGCTTTCTATTTTCTTACTTGTGGTCTTAGAATAAAACCTGAAGGATATTCAAGCTCACAACACATCTGAATCTCATATATTTGTTTGTTCAAAATGGTTGACATAAAAAAAAGTTTATATTTACATTGCTGCTCACGTCTCTGGCTCCTCACGGTTCTCCATCTGCTATTGGTTGCATCGTTCTGTTTCACCGCCGTGGTTTTGCGCATGCGTAAGGTCACAATGTACATGCACCGTGACTTTGTGCCGTTTCACTCAGAACCGCTCCAGGTGTCATAAACGGGAATCCTGGCCTAGCATGAAGAGGCCTGGGATTTCAGAAAATGTGACACGGGCAATGGTGAGTAGAGGAGGGGCTGGGAGACGGGAGTGGTAAGGTGACTATAAGTGGTTTCGTATTTCACTTTTTTTATGGTTTGAGACACCCTAGAGCATAATAAGGGATGTTCAATTTGTGAAGGATAAATTTGTTAAATTTCCAAGGAAAATCCATCCGCTCATCTGTGCAAAGGTGTATAAAAACCAGATCCTCGCTATACAGTCTGCCTTTACTAACATTAGTGAAAGAATGGGTCATACCAAAGAGCTGATACCAGCACGGTCCTGTAGTAGGATTACACCATTGAAATTTCTTGCCTCCTCATTTTACAATTACTTATAAGTGGTATTATTGAAAAGTAAGAGAGGAACCAAAGCAAGTTACAAAGCGAGGCCGCCGAGTACTGACGCACATGGCACATAAAAGTTAGTCATGTTCTCCTGACTCAATCATTGTAGCGCTCCAAATCTTTGAGATTAGCACCAGCACAAAATCTTTGCCCTGGGAGCTTCAGGACTTGGGTTTCCACGGGTGAGTCTCCCTCTTTGGGACGCGTCAGTGTCACCCATAACTAATAATAGAGGCAAACAGTACATAGGCGCTTACAGGGCAACCCCCCCTTGGCCACAGGTACAATTTTAGCGAGTAATTTTCCTCACTTTATACCGTACACCTGGATAGGAAGCAGTGCCCCAGCTCATTTGGATCTTCTCACAAGAGAGAGGTCTTCTCCTGGAAATGGTGTTCACTCTTCTTCTTGAGCCTTTATTCGGTTTTCGTTATTCAGGCTTCTGTTTTTTTCTGGAGACTATATTTGGTATTCAGTCTTTGGTTCCTTTTGGAGATGGTGTTTCGTTTTCTGTCTTTTGGTTCCTTCTGGTGCCTGATTGCTCTCAGACCCCTCTATGGCAATGTTGGCAGTAAGCTGCTCTGCTGCTCACACGACCTTTCCCTGCCAACTCCTCCCTTTCTTGACCATCTCGGGCTTTTATAATAAACCACTGTGATCCAGCACCTCTTCCAAACTCTTCACTCAGGGAAACACACACTCCACTCTTTAGTTCCTGTTTGTTCTTTCCAACCAGCAGATGGCGATATTCACTTGCAGATGCTGTAATATGTTGTCTCAGTGCATGTTTTCGTTCAACACCCCTTTACATAATAAGACGCTAGTATAATACAGTATATAGCACATGGTAGGGGAAGAAGCTGTGACAAACTGATGTCTTTTATTTCTCCTGACTTTCTTTCTTGATTTCTTCTTTTGCAGGTTGCATCCCCAACAGACACAAGCAATTTTGACAGTTTTCCAGAAGACAATGACGATCCTCCACCTGATGACAACTCAGGATGGGACGTAGACTTTTAATGCATTTTTCTTACCTGCTTCTGCCTTGCTGAAGACAGCTTTCCTGAAACATGGCTGCCAAGAGAACAAAAGAAAGAACTGGGGAAGATTAATGCTCGGGGTCACCATGATGCCTTGATTGATGCTGCTATAGTAACTACAGTGGCATTAGGACTTATTGCTTAGTTCACAATAACCCTCTTTAACATTTTTTTTTTTGGTTTTCCCCTTTAATATAGCAGTCGACATGGTGGTCCTGAAGCAAAGCCTCATTCAAAGATATATGCTTTCTATTATTGCAGAGTTCACAATTTACCTTTTGAACAGTATAGTGTAAGATGTATTAGAACTGTACATATTTTGTAGCTAGTACTATCCATAGGAAGGAATAATTTATTTCGGTACAGTTGCCATGAGAGGCGGGGATGCCTTATAGGAGGGATGTGAAGTATAACCCCCTCCATCTGCTGTTATACTACGCTCTCACCATCATCTGGCTGGCTGGGGTTGATGGGATCAGTAGTTCAGCAGCAGCAGCAGTAGGGTCAAATATGCATGTTCCTCTTTAAAGTGCATAACTGAAGACTTACTGCAGGTCAGAGTAGATAAACATGGGAAATATTTATTAATGTTTTACCCCAGCTGTGTCCTGCTGAAAAATACTCTTTCCTTAAATTGAAGTGTTCCCTATTGCCAGTGCAAATATACGGTACGCAAAGGCTGAACTAATAAACTAATATCCAAGATTATGCAGCATAGTGAAGTAGTCCCTGGTGCCCTATAGCATTTACCGAATGGGTTGGGAGACCATGGGGCTCCGCTTTATACAAAGGGTTACAGGCGGCCACTGATCACTGATAGTAATATAAGATCTCGAGGGGAAGGTACGTTACCCTGCTGAAAGGTGCACAAAATACCCTCCGGGAATATTGCAAAGCAGCCTAGTCTTTAGAATCCCTTTAACATAGTGACAGCCGTTGACATCTTTAAAGGATAAGGACAGGTTTAGGGACTTTTTTTTTACTTAACTGCATGTATTTGAGGCTAAAAATAATTTTTGCAATTGGGTTTTATTAAAAATTTTGCAAATTTTGAATTTTAGAGGCTTTTATGTTTTCCTAAGTCGACTAAGTTTCTGTCAGCGAGTTCAATCTGATGGGATGTTTGTAAAAGGGCATCCACATACAAACACTCAATGAAGAAGCTCGTTCATTGGGTGAATTGATGTTTTGTGCAGCATAAGCAATCATCATTGTCGTCATGGGTAAACAGCATTCTATTCTATTCTAGTATGGATCACTCAGTACTCATCGTTTACTTGCCTCAGTCAAACAACCTCCAATAACTAAAAGCTTACCGATTGGCAATTGCATAGTGTTGCACTGCGGAGAACTATGGCAGTCGGTGTGCACTGAGCATTGTAGTATGGATCACTCAGTGCTCATCGTTTACTTGCCTCAGTCAAACAAACTCCGATTACTAAAAGCTTACCGATTGGCAATTGCATCGCGTTGCACTGCGGAGAACTATGGCAGTCTGTGTGCACTGAACATTCTAATATGGATCGCTCAGTGCTCATCATTTACTTGCCTCAGTCAAACAACCTCCGATTGGTAAAAGCTTACTGATTGGCAGTTGTATCGTGTCACACTGCTGAGAACTATGGTAGTCTGGGTGCACTGAGCATTCTAATATGGATCGCTCAGTGCTCATCATTTACTTGCCTGAGTCAAACAACCTGCGATTGGTAAAAGCATAACATAAAGACAGAGATCCTGTTTGCAGCGATGTGTCACTTACTGAGCTGTTTGCTGTTATTTTGATAAAATCAATGTTTTCTCTCTGCAGGTCTAGCAGTTATACAGAGTTCATGAATATAGTGGACTACCTAGCAGCACACCAAGTAGTCCTCTAATGATAAAATCACTGATTAATCAGCAGTAGATTATCAAAACTGCACAAAGCAGCCCAGTAAGTGACATATTGCTGGAATCAGGATCTCTGTCCCTACGTTATCCTGCTTTTAGATTTGGTGGCAAAAACCTGGTGACAGAGTCCCTTTAAATCAGCTAAGAGGATCTGCTGGTCATAAATTTACACAAAGGATTTGGGTAAAAGACAGATAAGAGTCAGAAACTCCCCTCAACTCACTGACGGTTTCCTAGTTAACTCATTCTACTCTTAGGGAAACAGAAACTTTAGAAGGCAAAAGGTGCAACAGTTTTTAATGAAACCCGATTGCAAAAATGATTTACATGCATTTAAGTTAGAAAAAAACAAATGCCCATGAATGTGTTCATGTCATTTAAGATATTATCCTTTTCTAGTGGATAAATGGCTTTATTCCCACGACTGTTGGTTTCAGTTACCACCAGTGAGTGTAAGCAGTAGATAGACCATAATAATCTGTATAATACAAAAGTTCCCCAGTAAAGTGCTAAATTGGACGTTTCTTTTTCCGCACTCATTGTGAGGACCACAATCATTTGGTCATTTTATGTTCATGTCAGTCCAATTTTCAAAGCTGTGTATTTTTTTTTTACTTGTGTTCATGACCAGACTGAATGTTAACCTCTCTTTTGTTAGATTTTTAACAATTCTATTAATAAAAAAGCACAACTGTTGCATATGCTGTTGAAAATAATCATGGAAGGTATCGTATTCATTCATCCATCTTCATCCACAACATTGAATGTACTTATCCAAGTTCTAGGTTCTTGAGTGGTAGTGGACTATGAATAGGGACATTAGTAAGGTCTACACATCCCTAGGGCCATTTATATAATGAATAACTAGAAGAGTCACTCATACATTCCTGGTAATATATAGATCCATGGCTACTCAATTATCACTGGGCATAATTGGTGATGGTGGAGCCTACAATCATGATATTAGAAGAAATACTTGAAAAAAGATACTATCGTTACCTCACCTGATGAAGTGTCTTAAGGCCCCTTTACACACTGCAACATCGCGTGCGATATCGCTGTAATATCACCGGTTTTGTGACGTAATAGCGACCTCCCCAGCGACATTGCAATGTGTGACACGCATCAGCGACCTGGCCCCCGCTGTGAGATCGCTGATCGCTACATGTCATTGAGGACCATTCTTTGGTCCTTTGTTTCCCGCTGCGCAGCATGTGTCGGTGAGTGTGACACCGTTACAACGACATTGTTACCGAGCCAGCCCATAGGCATGCTAGCGTTCCCTTTCCAGCGAGGTCGTTCTGCAGGTCGCTGCTGCGTCATTGGCCAGATCTGCCTGTTTGACAGCTCACCAGAGACTTTCCAGCGATCCCGGCCAGGTCGAGATTGCTGGTGGGATAGCTAGAAAGTCTCAGTGTGTAAAGGGGACTTAAGATGAGGTCAGATAGAATCTGAATTTGTCATATAGGAGGTTGGTGTCTTTCATACCTGTCCTCCCTCATATGACCATTCGGGGCAGGTATCTCTACACCTTTATATGGATATTATGCTAGGTTTACATGGCACAATCCATGTCATTTACCGTCCTTTTTAGATATTATGATGAACATTTTATATACACAGAACGATTGTTAAACGGATATTCCCATCTCTAAGATCCTATCCCAATATATAGCAGGTGTAATAATAACAACCTCCAATTAGAAATGTATAGTTTTCCATGTATCTTACCTCATGTGCAGGGCATTGCAGGACCTTAGGTATCCATGGTTACGACCACAACTAACTAACTAGCTAGCTGTGACTATATGTGTGGTTGTAATCATGGATGCCTGCAATACCCTGCATATAAGTTAAGCAACATAGTGAATCAGAAAAACTAATTGAAAGTATTTGCTAATATTATTATTACACCTACTACATATTGGGATAAGATTTTGGAGATGGGAATACCCCTTTAACGATCGTTCTGTGCCCGTAAAACATGTTATTGGCAGCACAGGACTGCCAATGACAAATATTAAACCTGCTTAAAAGTCATCGCAACCGACAAATATATTGTAGGATGTTTGCCAGACGGTTTAGACGGGAACAAGTATTCCTATGAACGCTTTTCCCCCAATTATTATCTAATTTAAATGGTTAATAGTAAAAATAATTCATATATAGGTCGATATATTTTAGATATACAGACCTGCCCTTCCATAACTTTCCACTTGGCCTGGGATATCCCATGGGGAATTGCATGGAGTAACCTGCGTTTTAAAAAAAAAAATCTCATTACTTCTTTAGGTTTTGTTTATGCGGCATGTTTCTTTAAGGCAGAGTCGTGACTCACGCGAGAATCAAGTGGCATCACCCGGCACGGGCTGCCGCTGTCTGGATAGGAGTGTGCAGCTGCATGTATTTATATGCAGCAGTATGCTCCTGTCCGGAGAGCGGCAGCCCGTGCTGGGTGATGCCACTTGATTCTCGCGTGAGTCACACTCGAGTGTGACTCCGGCCTAAAGAAAACTCTGAATCTGCACACAGGACACATCCAGTGGAAACGAAGCATTTTAGCAAAGAGGGTACATATTAATAAAAGTATCCAGATTTTATACATTTTAAACATGTCTCTGTGTCTGTGGATCCCTAAACTGAAATCACCGAACTCTAATGTGAAATATATCAGAGACTCAAATAAAGTGATTTTGGTAAAAATATAAGATACTGAAAGTAGCTTCTTGTGCTTAAAGGGCTTGTCCAGCCTTAGGCTACAAGACTGTAGTCCTTGTATGTGACTGTACACTTGTGAGTCCTCACATTGCGTACACTGTGCACTGAGAAGATTCAGCTGTCTCGGCACCGGTCGCGTGATCGCATGTATGAGATCTGTATTCCTTCAGCCACATTCTGACTAGCCTATATCTGGCCTCCCTTAATGCCCTCTATTGAGCCTGACTGCGTGTGTGCAAGTCATATACATACGGTCATGCACCCGCTGCTCCTAGTACCGCCACCAGTGCAGTGACTGTAGTGTGTAAAGTATCTGCACACTTGTAGGCTAAGGCCGGACAACCCCTTTAAGCATTTAAAGACTATTAATGAACATATATAGGAACAGAATGGGTCGCTACATAGACCCAAACCAGGACATTGTTCTGCTAAAGAAGAGTCTTTTGTGCTCTTTATTATATGATATTAATATTACTATCATTATTATATTCTAGCTGAAAAATTTTAGATCCTTTATTAAAAGAAAACAATAATTACACAAACATTTATTACTTAAATTCTGTTCAGAAACATCAGAGCCAAATTAAAGGGAATCAGTTTATATAATTAATAGAAGGTAAAACCCTAAAACCACCTATTCTGGTAAATAGTCCATAAGGATGGGTTCTCTTACATGATGTCAGGATCAGATAAGCTCTTTTTACTTTATCTAGGTGCTATGTATATACTTGATCTGTGAGATGTACACAACTCATCCCTTCTTAGAAATAGGACAACTTCTTATTTTAATTATAAACTTTAATATTACATTTGCCAACGCAATCCCAAGAATTTTCCAGCTAAATCCTGACAACAAAACATAATGAAGCTGACCATAATCATCAGATTCATGCCTAAAGAAACTGGTGGGATCACCTGACCATCTAATGTGTAGGGGGACGTCACAACTAGATCCCAACTAAAGATGTCGGATGAGAGAAGGATCAGGCTGTTGGATTTCAATATGCCTGATACTTGTTCTTTGAACAGATGATTGTCAGTGGCTTTCTCGACTCTTCCTATTAAAGGGGATATGTCATCTTCTTCCTAAAGAGGATATTTCATCTACTTCCTAAAGGGGATGCATCATCTTCTTTCTAAATGGGAAATGCCATCTTCTTCCTAAAGGGGATATGTTATCTTCCTAAAGGGGATGCGTCATCTTCTTCAGCAGTAATGTATTGCTCCTCTACCCGTCAGCTTCTTGCTTGCTTGGGAGTGGTGCGCTCCTGCTTGATTGACAGTTCTTTACCGGTAGCATTGTTGCACCGCTGACCTGCGAGCAGAGGCAACATTTCTTTCTGCAGCATTGGAGAAATGCATTGTCATCAGGGTGGCCAACTTGACTTTTTTTTTTTCTACACGACTTATCAAACAATCACGGGCAGACAATGTTTTTTTACGGACACATCTTAAAACCATAATAAATTATTAGCATCATAAGTGATATAGATCCAGAACCCATAATTCTGATTTAAATACATCAGTTGAAATCACTGTAAACTGTAAAATAATGATAATTACAGTAAAAATATTCAGTATACGTTTTTCAGCTTCAATAGAATTATAGCCAGCCTAAATTTTTTTATTACAGACAGGTCAAAAAAATAAAGTATGACCTTCCGCCCACCATGTTGTGAAACCTCATTCCGTACGGTTCTCGGACAGATTTGCCATAGCCAGTGTGATCCAAAAGATAAGGGTAGAAGTCTTGCTTGGATATATGAATCTTCTTTAGTCCAGTCCCTATCAGTGCATCATAAAGAAAACATGAATCACATGGATAGCTGAGTAGACCTGAAATGTATTGAAGACACTATCTTTGTCTTCACTGTTTGCTTTATGATGCACTGTATGTGAAGATTTTGTATGTCTGAGCAAGGCTTCTACCTTTTTCTTCTAGGTCATAAAAGTGCCCGTATTTTTACAGACTGTCCTGGAATTTGTGGACAGTTGGCAACTAAGGATGATCGAATACCTCAACTATTCGGGTTCGCAAATATCAGACGAATAGGTCGCCGCTATGCAAATATTCGATGAGCAATGTAAGTCTATGCTAAGCCCGAATAGTTCTGAATAGTTGTTATTCGGGTTTCCCATAGACTTAAGGCCTCGTTACACGCTACGATATATTGGGCGATATGTCGTATGGGGTCACGGGTTCCGTGACGCACATCCGGCATCGTTTGACATATCGTAGCATGTGATAGCTATGAGCGACTGTTAACAAGCAAAAATACTCACCTTATCGCTGCTCGTTGACACGTGGTTCATTTTCAAAATATCGATCATATTCCTGGATGCAGGCTGTTCGTCGTTCCTGAGGCAGCACACATCGCTCCGTGTGACACCTCGGGAACGACGAACACAGCTTACCTGCGTCCCGCCGGCAATGAGGAAGGAAGGAGGCGGGTGGGATGTTACGTCCCGCTCATCTCGGCCCCTCCGCTTCTATTGGACGATATATTGGGCGATATGTCGTATGGGGTCACGGGTTCCGTGACGCACATCCGGCATCGTTTGACATATCGTAGCATGTGACAGCTATGAGCGACTGTTAACAAGCAAAAATACTCACCTTATCGCTGCTCGTTGACACGTGGTTCATTTTCAAAATATCAATCATATTCCTGGATGCAGGCTGTTCGTCGTTCCTGAGGCAGCACACATCGCTCCGTGTGACACCTCGGGAACGACGAACACAGCTTACCTGCGTCCCGCCGGCAATGAGGAAGGAAGGAGGTGGGTGAGATGTTACGTCCCGCTCATCTCGGCCCCTCCGCTTCTATTGGGCGGCCGCTGTGTGACATCGCTGTGACGCCGAACGTCCCTCCCCCTTCAGGAAGAGGATGTTCGCCGCCCTTAGCAAGGTCGTTCAGGAGGTAAGTACGTGTGACAGGGGTGACCGACTTTGTGCGACACGGGCAACAAATTGCCCGTGACGCACAAACGATGGGGGCGGGTACGATCGCACATGCGATCACACGATAAATCGACGCGTGTAACGGGGCCTTTACATTGCGCATCGAATATTCGCGAATAGTCAAATAGCGGCGACCTACTCTGCAAATATTCGCGAAGCCGATTATTGGAGGTATTCGATCATCCCTATTGGCAATCCAGATTGTCACGGAAGCTGGCCCAGGATTGTGAGATAATCTGGCACTGGTCAGCTTTAGAGCAGTATAGTGATACCTCGGTGTTCGTTAATAATCCGTCCGAATACAATCGGTGAAATCCGAAAGCCGAGGCAATTATTTCCATAGGAATCAATGTAAATCCAATTAATTCATTTTAGATACTCCAAAATATGTACCAAGAACACATTTCATATAGAATAAAGATGGTGTTTAATACTAAAAACAATAAAAAGTGAATATAAAATACTAATGTAAAGAATAAATACATTTTATCTTACGTGTGTTACATACATTTTGAAATTGATGAGCGGGGTGATACTCACGCAATGCCACACGGCAGGAGAATACGTGGATCACCCTTTGTTGTCAAAATTAGCAGCGTAGTTACGTGGGCATGCCGACAAATAAAACAACAAGAAACAAGTCAAAATTTCTGTGGATAAAATGAACGAAAAACAAAACCTACATTAACAAAAACCGAGGTAACACTATACTTACATGCTCTGTTGGAAAAAGCTTAGGATGGGCTTCCTAGGCATTGAACAGTAGACAATAAAATAAGAAGAATGACTCTATTCTTGAGAACGGAGAAGATTTTTAATAACAAGTAAATTGCAAAGTCGTTTGACTTTGCAAGTTCATACATTAAAGAACACCAAAAAAAACCCTTTCAGAGAACATGCACATTCGGTGTTACCGACATCGATGGGTTCAGAAGGGATAGCCATCGGCACACAGATTGGTGAAAAGCTATCTGATTTCTATGGCCAGCTTAACACTGTGTTCCAGCAGTGTAGTCTACATTTCTCTATCCTTATCTATGACACAGTTCAGATTTGTTCTTGGCTGTCCAACCTATTCTCTATAACCCAAGTGAGTTGATATGTAGCAATAAGCCAAGAAGCACAGGAATAAAAATAAACCTATAGCATGTTATGCATAAAATGTGAAATAATAGTACTGCACTGTCTAATTGTATAGAGTCCAATGTAAATATCAAACTAATGTCCTGGGAACAGGCTAGAAAAAGAACTAAAATAATATGGCATATACTGTATATACTCTGTAACTACCTCTATATCAGGGGATAGCTACTGTTTATCTACTGGGCTAACGGTGCTGGGAAAAATGACTGATGAAAGGCTAAGGTGTAGTCATCAATGTACCGAGCCCTTGAAATCCTCCCACTGTATTTTGTCCAAAGACTGGAGCACCATTTTACTGTAGATTTTTTTAATCTTTGAAAAAATTAACAAAAAAAACAAAAAAAAGGAAAAATGAAAAAAACAATGTGCTTTTTGGCACAGCCTAAAGACTTAGATTTAATGTTACATTTCTTGACAAACCTTGTCATGCAATTCTATGCGTCACACAACAGGCTTCCTTATTACTCCGCGGCGCCCTCTATGGGCAGAGGCAGTAATACCTTCATTAGGTCTATCAAGTTTTAGGTAGAAATTGAGGTCATCTAACATCATATGCATCACTCATCCTCATAGTAAAATGTTTAGTGGTCATTTGTGAGTTAATAACGTTGGCACTTTTTTTAAATAATGGTTTATTAAACCGTAACACTCAGAATGTATAAGAACCCATTGTACAACTGTATAGACGGGAAGGGGTGCGGGCTATTGGAATGGCAATATAAAATGATAAACGCATCATACAAAACACATTGTGGCTCACATGCTATTGTAGACGACTTCGCAGGATTAATGTTATTTTTTATATTTGGTTGGATATTCATGATATTCATCTACATCATGTGTCCCAAGCATGTCTGGATTGGAGTGTAGATGTGCTCATTAAATCGCATTAGCTTAATCCTTACCATAGGACCACATGCAAAAAGTCGGTGTAAATATTGATGATTTTGTGTTCCGATTCGATAAGATATGCATTGTAGTTCTTTTTCTTAGTAACTCATTGGATTATTTCTTTGTAATGTGCAGTGTTTTATTAGGTACAGGTGGACTTTGTCAGTATTAGTGAGCGACTGTACCCTGTCCCCTCATCCGTCCCATAGTCCTGAACCATAAAACCTGATGATTTCGGCATTGTGACAAGTGCCTTAAATTTATGGCATCTTCTAATAACTTATGCGTTCGATGTTATGCTGCATGACTATGACAAACACACCTCAAGACGTTGTCCTTTCTTAGCTTGCTCTGTTTTACAGTTCTTTCTGCTGACGATTTCTATGCCTTTATTATTCTATATTGATGAAATACAGAAATGATGATGTTGTTTTAATGACTTCTGTTCAATGTATCTGTGAATGGGATGCAGCATCATTTCTGTGAAATGTATAAATGTATGTGTGGGTCTAATTAATCTATGACATACTATCAGTCTTTAAACAGGTAGAACTGTTTTGCTAAGGTGCACCTAAAATAAGTAGTTGTCCTCCAGCATACTAGACCAGGCTTCCAAGGCTTGAATACATTGTTCCTAGTCAAAAGGCTAGTAAACCAGCTGGGTGAAATGATGACTCACTTTATCTGAGCTATCCTCCTGACAGAGTTGGCAAACTCCTGATGAAATGTTCCTCTTGGAGCTCTACTAATCCCAATGTCTATCCTAAGATTCTTACAGGAAGACTAACATGTTATTTGGGCTGGAATGGGTTAATTTCACCTACGAGGCAAAGTACCCTTCATGTAGCCATCTCTGTAGCCTTTCATTCATAATCATACCGGTCATGCACATTAGAAAAACATTGGCCAATTATTGAGGTTGTATGAAGACATCTCAACCATCTGCTTCCCTCCACTATTCTGAAGGCAGATGGGAGAGGAATGTCAGATTGTAGATGCTTCCTCTGAAGCTATGGCCCTGATTCGTCAAAGCATTTCGTTTGGAGTTGGCCTAAAATGTTGTGACTTTTGCCATTTTCAGGCCAATTTCTCCTGGCTATGCCAAAAAGGGTGACAGGTCAAATTGGGGTAAGGCGCCATGGCTTGTCTAATTCATGATGAGCTGTGGCATTACTTATATCAGAGATCGTATACAAGTCAGCGACCGATGTAATATATTTGGCGTAGTATATTGGCGTAGTGTATAGAGTTGCATGCTGCTCGTCAGATGCTTCGGCATGCATCTCCTCTCTGACTCCATCACGCTCCCTCGTCAAGATCGGCAAAAAAACTGCTGGTCTTCATGAATCGGGGCTGATGTGTTTAGCTGTCGCTTATTCTCCTTTACCCATTCAAGATGACTTACATTTTAGTCTCATCTTCTTAAATGGGTAAAATTGTAAAGACAAGTAACTTTGCAATTTGCTTTATATTAAAAATACTTTCTGTTCTCAAGAACGAGGACATTTTTTATTTTATAGTGTAGTACTTGATACCTATGTAATCAGCCACTGCTGCAATCTATTGGAGGTGGTCAGTCTCAAAAACAAGGAGTGCAGTACTTTCTAGCTCTTTGCTATAGAGTGTAACGCCTGCCTGGATCCACAGACTCAGATGGGCTGTAAAGGGGAGGCTAGAGGGAAGCCACTCACCAAGTAGGACCCCCAGAACCCTGAAACCCTTTAACCCCTATACAGGGATTTGGAATTACACAGGGAACTGGAGATCACTACCTGTGGAAGGCTGCAGTCCGATGAGAGTAGTAGTCAGGCAGGGTCAAACCAGGAATTGCGGAACAGGGACAGAATCGGCAGGCAGTGATGTAGTCAGCAAACGTAGCAGAGGTCAAATCCGGGTCGGGCAGCAAGGTACAAAAACAGTAGGCAGAAGGGAAGTCAAAACACGCAGAAGTCAACACAAGAATCACCAACAGAATAGGACGTAACAGGAGCCAGGAAAATCAGAACTATATCTGGCAGTAATCATGTGACAGGAGGGGAAATAAGAAGGGTGTGGTGTCATCCCATTGGCTGTAGCTGAACGCTGGCAACTTCAGCTGGAAGACACATGCCACCCACAGTCAGCCAGCGGTACTGCAGATCCCAAGCTAACCCAGCCCAGTGGATGATCGGAGCCTGCGCCCACTGGTGCCGCTGGCATCGACTTTTCTCCCATCACCAGCACCATCCACGGCAGGAACACGGCGTCGCCTGGCGATCGGAGCAGAAGTCGCTGGAGCAGACTCTGGCGGTGACGTAACATAGAGCTTGTAAGCCTTTAAGCCTGCTTCAATGTTACTCTGCTCTTCCAATGCTGCATAGGCAAAACTTGCAGCACGGGAAAGCACATAGTTTGGGCCAGTGGGACAATCATGCCTCTGCTCTGAACTATCAATCATCTGGAGTGCACCTCCCCCAGCAAGAGGGGAGGTAAGAGGCAGAGAAGCTTTATGCTCCTTTATATTGAAGATGGCACAATCGCTTTAAGGATGTATATTTATGGGGAAGCTATTAGTTGTTAGCCAAAAATCACTTAGTCAAGAACAATGGCATGTATACGGCCAGCTGAAAGGGAACCTGTCACCAGGATTTTCCCTTATAAGCTGCAGTCACCAAATGCTTTTATAAAGCATTCTAGAATGCTATATGTAAGAGCCCAGGCCGCGCTGTGTAACATAAAAAACACCTTTTATTATACTCACCTGCGGGGTGGTCCAGTGTGATGGGCATCACTGATCTTCCTCCAGCACCTCTTATCTTCTTACGGTCGCCATCCTCCTTCTTGCTTTGTGTGGATGATGACACGTCCTTCGTCATCCACACAGACGCCGCCATTGCGCTCTCATAGTGCGTGTGTGGATGAGCTCAATGGAGGACTCCCTGTGGATGACATAGGAAGCGTCATCCACACGGAGCTGGGAAGGAAGACGGCGATGGAAGGAAGACAGGGGGGGGCACCGCACCGAGACTAGCGACACTCATCGGACTAGACTGCCCCGCAGGTGAGTATAATAAAAGGTGGGGGTTTTTTTGCAATACAGAGCGGCCTGGGCACTTATATATAGTATTCTAAAATGCTGTATATAGAGTGTACTGGTAGTGGGTGCAGCTTATAAGGGACAAATCTGGTGACAAAGTCCCTTTAAGTACTAGACTTGGTATTACTTCGGCTATGTTATACAGTGTGTCCACCACCATTAACTTGAGAATAGCAGCAGCTATAGGCATAGAAGGGGTGTCTAGGTATAGTAAAGTAGCCATGCGCTATGCAGTGAAACCACCTATAGCGCCACCTGGTGGAAAACAACGGAGTTAGCATTTTTATCTTGCAAACGGAACGAGAGAAAAAAAGTGAATTACCGTACAAAGTTGTAGGACATCATCAATTCAATATAGCTGCCGCCGTTCTCAAGTTAATGGCGGTGGACAGGATATGGGTGGACACACTGTATATTAAAGGGATTTTTTGGGAATAGAAATTTAAACCCCATAGTCCACTGCTTAATTAAAATAATAAAAAAGCTGTTACTCACCTTTCGCGGGTCCAGTGATGCCTCCCTCCTGCTGCCCCAATGATGGTTTACAGGCTGCAGCAATAATGTCATGATTACTGTTTGCGGTTGCATTACTGAGCTCAGCAGCTCTACCACTGGAGAAAGCCCAGGACGCCGAGCTCCGTGACTGGCTATAGTGGTAATTTGCTCTATAGTCATGTCATCACCATTGCAAGCACCAGAGCAACGGGGAAGAGGCAGTGCTGGACCCAGGGAGAGGAACAGTTCCTTTAATTATTTTGTCCAAACTTTGGCTGATGGGGTGACAAACACTATTCCCGGAAAACCCCTTTACCTCAACCTGTTCTATTTCTGTTGCAGTCTTTATGATTCTATGATCATGGTCAACGCTTTTGCTTAGAATTTAGAATTATGGTATATCGATTCAAATCTTTAAAAGAAACAAAAATTAAGATTTGTAAAAATCATCTATTTTTCCCCTAAAACAGTGCCGAGTCCGACATACAGTGCCTACAAGTAGTATTCAACCCCCTGCAGATTTAGCAGGTTTGATAAGATGCAAATAAGTTAGAGCCTGCAAACTTCAAACAAGAGCAGGATTTATTAACAGATGCATAAATCTTACAAACCAACAAGTTATGTTGCTCAGTTAAATTTTAATAAATTTTCAACATAAAAGTGTGGGTCAATTATTATTCAACCCCTAGGTTTAATATTTTGTGGAATAACCCTTGTTTGCAATTACAGCTAATAATCGTCTTTTATAAGACCTGATCAGGCCGGCGCAGGTCTCTGGAGTTATCTTGGCCCAATCCTCCATGCAGATCTTCTCCAAGTTATCTAGGTTCTTTGGGTGTCTCATGTGGACTTTAATCTTGAGCTCCTTCCACAAGTTTTCAATTGGGTTAAGGTCAGGAGACTGACTAGGCCACTGCAACACCTTGATTTTTTCCCTCTTGAACCAGGCCTTGGTTTTCTTGGCTGTGTGCTTTGGGTCGTTGTCTTGTTGGAAGATGAAATGACGACCCATCTTAAGATCCTTGATGGAGGAGCGGAGGTTCTTGGCCAAAATCTCCAGGTAGGCCGTGCTATCCATCTTCCCATGGATGCGGACCAGATGGCCAGGCCCCTTGGCTGAGAAACAGCCCCACAGCATGATGCTGCCACCACCATGCTTGACTGTAGGGATGGTATTCTTGGGGTCGTATGCAGTGCCATCCAGTCTCCAAACGTCACGTGTGTGGTTGGCACCAAAGATCTCGATCTTGGTCTCATCAGACCAGAGAACCTTGAACCAGTCTGTCTCAGAGTCCTCCAAGTGATCATGAGCAAACTGTAGACGAGCCTTGACATGACGCTTTGAAAGTAAAGGTACCTTACGGGCTCATCTGGAATGGAGACCATTGCGGTGGAGTACGTTACTTATGGTATTGACTGAAACCAATGTCCCCACTGCCATGAGATCTTCCCGGAGCTCCTTCCTTGTTGTCCTTGGGTTAGCCTTGACTCTTCGGACAAGCCTGGCCTCGGCACGGGTGGAAACTTTCAAAGGCTGTCCAGGCCGTGGAAGGCTAACAGTAGTTCCATAAGCCTTCCACTTCCGGATGATGCTCCCAACAGTGGAGACAGGTAGGCCCAACTCCTTGGAAAGGGTTTTGTACCCCTTGCCAGCCTTGTGACCCTCCACGATCTTGTCTCTGATGGCCTTGGAATGCTCCTTTGTCTTTCCCATGTTAACCAAGTATGAGTTCTGTTCACAAGTTTGGGGAGGGTCTTAATTAGTCAGAAAAGGCTGGAAAAAGAGATAATTAATCCAAACATGTGAAGATCATTGTTCTTTGTGCCTGAAATACTTCTTAATACTTTAGGGGAACCAAACAGAATTCTTGTGGTTTGAGGGGTTGAATAATAAATGACCCTCTGAATAAACTTTTCACAATTTTAAAAAAAAAAAAAAAGAAATAACATTCTTTTTTGCTGCAGTGCATTTCACACTTCCAGGCTGATCTACAGTCCAAATGTCACAATGCCAAGTTAATTCCGAATGTGTAAACCTGCTAAATCTGCAGGGGGTTGAATACTACTTGTAGGCACTGTACATAGCCCATGGATAGACTCTGTTTATGGAGAAATGAGAAAACATTAGAAGAGTTAAACTTTTTACACACTTGTTCTTTAAAATTCCTTAATTTGTTCTCATCTTCACTTGACTTTTTTCTTTGTTTCCAATTCTTCATCACTATACACAAATACTAACAAGGTAAGGACAGTCAAGTAGATATTTTATTCAACCTCCATTTTTGTTCTTAACAGGGTTTCCAACTATTTGTAAACTCTTGTACAATCTGAAAAAATATAGGGTTTTTTTTTTCCAGTAACCCAGAAAAAAATTGCATGTTTTTTTAAAAACTACTAGTGCTTAAGCAAGTCATTAATGTAATTATCACCATTTACAACTCATGGTAAAAACAGGTACTGAGCTCATATCAGTTTATTAAAGGGAATCTGTCTGCAGGTTTTTGCTACGTAAGCTGAAGACAACATGCTGCAAGGGCTAAAATAGAGATTTCAGGGATGCCTGTCTTGTCAAGGTCTGATCTGTTGTTTATTTGCTATGTTTCTTTAAGCAGCAGGACACAAGCAGGAATTATCATTGCTTGGACTACAATGTCACATGGACGGCAGTCTAGCATGCGACCACCTCTAATTGACACCTCACTGTCAATGTGCAACCTCTATAGAGAGCCTGGTGTGGGCGGGAGCAGTTCTCTCAGCTCTGCTACATGGCTAAATCTAAAAATTCTGATTGTATCAAAATAGCTGCACCCAGTAATCTAAGTGATACATTGTTGGATTGAGCATTGCTTTGCCTACATTTTACTGCTATCAGATGAGGTTGCAAAAATCTGCTGACAGGTTCCCTTTAAGTAATCATAGTTTTACCATTTATCTGTGACCAATATTGACTGTAATTTTTTGGATTAGCTGTCAACAAAAAACAATTCAGGTTGGGGACTCTTTTCATTTTAACTACTATAATCAATAGTTGCAAAGCAAGAATTAGTAGTGTACTCCCATCCCCCCACCAATTAGCAAAACCAGAAGTTATATGCTGTATATTCAAAGCATCTGATGTTATGTATAATCCCATTTTCCAAGTATGAACAGCTGGACGGACGTTCACGATATATTTCACCTTTAGGGTACTTTGCATGTTGCGACATCGCTACTGCGATATCGTTGGGGTCAAATCGAAAGTGACGCACATCCGGCGCCGGTAACGACATCGCAACGTGTAAAGCCTAGATGCGTCGATAAACGATCGCAAAAGCGTCGTAAATTGGTGATCTGTATAGCGTCGGACATTTCCATAATGTCGCCCCAATAAGAGATACGATGTTGTTTCTTGTCCCTGTGGCAGCACACATCGCTGTGTGTGAAGCCGCAGGAGCGAGGAACATCTCCTTACCTGCCTCCACAAGCTATGCGGAAGGAAGGAGGTGGGCAGGATGTTTACATTCCGCTCATCTCCGCCCCTCTGCTTCTATTGACCGCCTGCCGTGTGACATCGCTGTGACACCGCACGACCCGCCCCCTTAGGAAGGAGGCAGGTCGCCGGCCAGAGCGACGTCGCAGGGCAGGTAAGTGCGTGTGAAGCTGCCGTAGCGATAATGTTCGCTACGGCAGCTATCACAAGATATCGTATGTGCGAGGGGCGGGGACTATCGCGCTCAGCATCACTAGCATCGACTAGCGATGTCGCAGCGTGCAAAGTACCCCTTAGTCTTCCTTAACAGTGCACCATGCTAGATGTAAATTTTGTGTTTTCCATGGAAGGCTTATGAATATAAATTGATTTTCCAATTGAGACAATTCTTACTTATTAGAAGGTTGACAGTGATCTGATTACAAATTGTCCCTATGCTCAAGATACCTAATTCTGTTTCGAAAAGGAAACACGCCATGTTTTTCTAAACCTGAACAAGCCCCTAAAATATTTAAGGGCAACCTACAAGCAGGTTCTGGTCATTGATACTGATTATGCCCATACCTTTGTTTTATGTCTGTGTCTCTGTTTTATACACATTATTGCACTAATTTTTAAGTAAATGAGTTGCAAGTGTAGGAGGCTTATCCCTGCCCTCCTCCTTTGCCCACTCTCCTTTGTGAACTGATCTCCTGCCTGATATCTTAACCAAGCAGCATCACTCCTGAGGGTGCCACATGTGCCGATTGATAGTCAAAGTCTCATGTAATGTCATCAGGACCTTACTGTAACTTTACAAGGACTTTACATAGATGTGGTTAGTTTGGGTCTTTAAACCTTCTAATAGGTTCCCATTAATTAGGCAGCACCACAAGGTGAATTTAAATCAATGCGTTATTTGTGTAGCAGAAGACAGGAGAGGTACTCCAGAGTAGGAGGTACTCTTTCGAACCACTCTCAACTCCATGGGTTTTATAAAGTATACAGCCCCTTTAAATGTTTACTTAATATTTAGTCATTTTTTTGTGATAGTATCCATGATCACAAGGGCTGATTCGCACTTGAGCTACCAGACCTTTTTACTTCCAGACTGACTACAATAACACTTATAGTAAATAGATTTTAAGCATGTGTAATAAGGAAATATATAGTATAAAGTATATGAGTTACACGTTTGTTATCCAATGCCACAGAATATGAAGTAAGACTATGCCAATGAATGTATGAAATCTTTGCTCCACAGGCTCCCCAACAATTCTGAAAAATAAGCATTTTGAATGTCTACTGTAAACAAAAAGTTCCCCAAAACCAGTGGATACCCAAAATGCACTCCTGTTGGTGTTTTTGTGCTTGTGTCAACTCACTACATCATCATTTGTTTCCATGGTCTCCAACTTTGCCAAGATGTCCTTCCCGCCCAACTTGTGAGGCTCCAAAAATGTTTGATAGATGGTCCTATATGTAATAACTTCACTTAATTAAAGCAATGTTTTGGAATGGAGTTTGCCATGAAATTTCCTTAGCCACCAAAATGCCAATCTGGTATACGATCAAAGTGAATGAATGTCTCTGTAAACCAAATGACAGTTCATGAACCAGCCTTCCACAGCCCTTAGCAAAGCAGAGCCTCTGCTGTCTATGAGTTCTTCTATATGCAATCCATTTTGACACAACCTGTCAATACAAGTAGAAAGCAGAACTGAGTGTGAATTTTTTGCTCTATTTTTATTTTATTTTTTTGCAATGCACAGTCACGAATCCGAAGACTGAGTGTGCATAAAAGCTTTGGATCCTTTCAGTCAGAAAGGTTCTATTGGACGTTGCCTATTTATTCCACTTTCTGCTCTTTTTAAATAGTCAATTATTTTGTATATTTATGGGTATATTTTCCTTAGGTCTTCTCTGACACACTATTCTTCAAAAAATAAAAAAAATAAAACAAAAAAAACAAACAAAAAAGTGACTTTGTCTGAACACGTCTGTCCTCAAATGGTCGTTGACCAGTTGCACTCTTTTGATGTAGATGAATAATATTCTTCATATAATGAATTGCTCTTGATTTGCTCTGTATTTTACCTGCAGCCGTATTGCTGAGTGCCTGTTGTATACTTTATAGAGTTGAAATAAAGCAATTACTTTTGACTATTTTTCATTGTTATTTTATACAGTATTCTTAGCTATTATCTGAAAACTAAAAGGTAAAAAATAATTCTAAACCACCACTGGTTATATTCTATCTGATATTCTAGAATTTTCTAGATTCTTTAATATTATATCTGATATTCTATCATTTCACTTTACTAATACTGATCCATCATTGGATTAGTTGCCAAGATTTTAGAAGTAAACCCAACTTGCAAAGTATAATATTTGCAACAAAATATGAGATGTCAATTCAGGTTTTGCTGATTTTTAGAAAAATCGAAATGTCACGCTGTACCAAGGGCTAGTAAGACATAGTACAGCATATTCCCCACTAGGTGGCAGCAGAGTAGTGAAGGAGAGGCAAAGTCACACTGTCACACAAAGACAGCTGAAGTATAGTAGAGTAACTTCAGCAGGCAGTTAACAGGCGAACCACCAGGGGGCAATAGAGTAGTCAACAGTCCGGGTCTACCCAGAAAAGTCAAGTCACTGCAAGGGGAGTATCAAAATTACATCAGAAAACAGAACCGAGTCGGAAGCCGCGAGATCAGTTACACAGAGGGAAACACAAACAACAGACAGGAGTGGGACCAGGACTGGCAGATAAATGGGGAAGGGTTTAAGTCAGGACACAGTAGCAGGGAGGCAGGACAGATCGGGAACACTCACCAGAGGCAGTATACACGCTGCAAGGCAGAAATATCACTGGCACTGAACCATAGGTAGAGAGGCAAGATATAGTGTCCTGGGATCCAGAACGAGGCAAGGGAAGTTAACCCCTGACATGACCAGGCTAGAGCTGGGTGTAACCACAGCAGGGAAAAGCCGGCCTTGATCATGACACGAAACATCTGATCAACAAATTCAAGACCAGTATATTCTTGGGTTTAATCCACTTCCAGAATTTCAATAGAAAAGTTCTAAAGATTTGATTTTCTACCCCTAAAATTATGGCCTCCTTTAGGATATATTGCATTTGTCTATTTTGGGATGTTGTTGTTGTTTTGGGTGGTGTTATTCATAATTAACAGTAAGACCATCAGCACACAATACTTCACTGTAACCAATCTCATTACTTGAAGCTTGTAGGCCACAACGCAAAATCGCTAAAAGGGCCATCAAATATCACAGAGTACCTATCATCACGATTTATCATGTTAAAGTAAAGATATAGCCATAATGGCGTTGCTATACTGATTCAATAGATAACTTTAGTGAAAAAATCCATTTCTTGGTTGTTGTTTAATCCACATTTCAAGTTTTGGTGTAATACAAGAGCTTTCAGTGCATTTGCGCGGTACTATGGGGTGGGACTGTGGGTAGGGTCTTTGAATCTGCTGGGGCCCCTCTATATCCATATGTGCCTATTTCTTTAAAGTTTGTGCCAACAACATTCTTGCAATTGGTAGTGCTTGCACAGATTCATCTCCCAGTAGAATGGTGCCGGTGGCGGCGCTTGCGCAGGTTCAGATCTCAGCTTCTCTTTGAGCTGAGGTCTGAATCTACACATGCGCCGCCATGGCGCCATTTTACTGAAAATCACTGGGAGATGAATCTGCTCAAGTACTGTCCATGGCAAGAATGGCAATGGTGCACATTTTAATAAAGGAGTCACATATAGACCATGTGCGCAAGTTGCGTTTTTTTCATGCATTTCCGTAGCATTTTCAACTGCAGCGTTTTAATGCAAAAATGCATGCGTTTGGATTTCTAGGCCAAGTCTATGAGAAATGGGGCTTTCTTGTGCGCACAATGCTTTTAAAAACGCAGCGTTTTAGTCGCTTAAAATTTGTCAAAATCTCTGCGTTTGAAGAATCAGCATGTCAATTGTTTCTGCCATTTTGGCAGCGTTTTCTTCTCATTAAAGTCAATGATAATGATCAAAACGCATCGTAAATCAAATTGATAGCATTTTACATGCTTTTTTGATGCAAAACGCATGCTTTTTTGACAAAATCAAAGCATGCGTTTTTTACTTTATAGTGAGGTCATGACGTCTCCTTTTTCACACACATATAGTCCGACTATAAAAAAAATGAAAAACAATAATTTAAAGCTATTTTATACATAAATATCAGATCACATTAATCTTTTTAGTAAAATTATCTATTTTGTGCATGATTTAAAGCATGATATTTGTGTTCATTTTTTCCCATTTTTTTCATAGTGTTTGTATGTTTAAACTTTATTTAGTAGTGTATTTGTATTGAAAACTCATCTGTCTTTAAGCACAGAAAATGCATGTAAAACACGGTAAAAACGCAGCAAAAATGCAGGAAAAACGCATGCGTATTTCCAGCGTTTATGTGGTGAAAACCAAATTTGACATTGACAAATTCTGCCAGAGGATGCGTTCATTTCTACAAGGTACTGGACGCAACGTGTGCACATGGCCATAGACCCCAGAGCGGGGGCTGAAGACCCTCCCCATAGTCCTGATGAAATTCACCAAATATTATTACATCCAAACTTCAGATGTGGATTAAATAACAACTAGTAAGCAAATTTCTTCGCTAAAGTTATTTATTGAATCTGTATAATAGTGCCATTAAGGCCATGCCCTTACATTAACATCGTAAATCATGATGACAGGTTCTCTTTAATAGTAATAGTCTCCTTGTAACAGCTAAAGGGACATTATGAGCTGCCCAATGCTCCAATGCCTTGTGTGACCCCCAACCCGTCTGCCATCTATAATTTCTTCCTTGGGTGTGATTGTCATTATCCTTCCTCTCTGACCTCCGCCCTTGACTCTCAGGGCACCGACGACAGTACATGTATTTCTAAAGGTGGCTTTACACATTGCAACATCGCAAACGACATCGCTGTAACGTCACCGGTTTTGTGACGTAATAGCGACCTCCCCCGCGACATTGCAGTGTGTGACACACATCAGCGACTTGGCCCCTGCTGTGAAGTTGCTGATCGCTACAAATCGTTCAGGACCATTCTTTGGTCCTTTGTTTCCCGCTGTGCAGCATGATCGCTAGAAAGTCTCAGTGTGTAAAGGGGACTTAAATGTGCAGACAGCAGGAGCCGGCTTCTGCGGACACTGGTAACCACGGTAAACATTGGGTAACCAAGAAGCCCTGTCCTTGGTTACCCGATATTTACCTTCGCTACCAGCCTCCGCCGCTCTCACTGTCAGTGCCGGCTCCTGCTCCTTGCACGTGTAACAGAGTACACATCGGGTAATAAACCCCATGTGTGCTGTAACTAGGAGAGCAGGGAGCCAGCGCTAAGCAGTGTGCGCTGCTCCCTGCTCTCTGCACGTGTAGCTACAGCACACATCGGGTAATTAACCTGATGTGTACTGTAGCTAGGAGAGCAGGGAGCCAGCGCTAAGCAGTGTGCGCTGCTCCCTGCTCTCTGCACGTGTAGCTGCGTGCGCTGGTAACCAAGGTAAATATCGGGTTGGTTACCCGATATTTACCTTAGTTACCAAGCGCAGCATCACTTCAGTGCGTCGCTGCTGGCTGGGGGCTGGTCACTGGTTGATGGTGACAGCTCACCAGCAACCCGTGTAGCGCTGCTCCAGCGATCCCTATCAGGTCAGGTTGCTGGTGGGATCGCTGGAGCGTCTGACTGTGTGACCTCTCACCAGCAACCTCCTAGCAACTTACCAGCGATTCCTATCAGGTTGTATCGTTGTTGGGATCGCTGGTAAGTTGTTTAGTGTAAAGGGGCCTTAACTCTAGCCTCTCCATTGGATTTATCTGACATAATGCTATGCTAGTCCTAGACTGTGCTGATTATCATAGGGTTTGATTGGCTAGCTGGGACAATATTTTATTAGTCTGATGGCAGGGAACTACAGAATATATGTATAATTATGTATATGGATTTACATGGCATGTGATCAGATATTTGTGGGGCGGAGGTTCTACAATTATTTTTGTTTGTTGAATCCACTACAGCTTTTGTTGGTGGCTTTCTTTCCTTTATAGCCTTGGTAGCATTCTTTCCTCTGGCATAGTCCAGGTGTTAAAGGGCAATTTACACGCTGCGACATCGCTAACGATATATCGTCGGGGTCATGGTGTTTGTGACGCACATCCGGCGCCGTTAGAAACATCGCAGTGTGTGTCAGGCAGGAGTGACCTTAAACGATCGCAAAAGAGACAAAAATCGTTTGTATATGAGAGATTGTTATTTTACCAAAAATCGTTGTCTCGTATGTAGCAAGGTTGTTCCTCGTTCCTGCGGCATCACACATCGCTATGTGTGACACCGCAGGAGCGACGATCATCTCCTTACCTCCATCCAGCGACAATGAGGAAGGAAGTAGGTGGGCGGGATGTTACGTCCCTCTCATCTCCGCCCCTCCTCTGCTATTGGACGGCTGTCGTGTGACGTCACTGTGACACCGCACAAACTGCCCCCTTAGAAAGGAGGCGGTTCGCCGGCCAGAGCGACGTCGCAGGGTAGGTAAGTCCGTGTGACGGGTGTAAGCGATGTTGTGCGCCACGGGCAGCAATTTGCCCGTGACGCACAACTGATGGGGGCGGGTACGCTCGCTAGCGATATCGGTACCACTATCGCAGCGTGTAAAGTACCCTTAACAGTTTGAGTCCATTTCCTATCCATAATGCATTTATAGCCATTTTTGGAACAGGTTTTTATTTTTATGTTGTCTTAGGTTGTATTTTAAAATGGTTTAAAAATTGAGAGATGGAGGTCTTAGGCTTTGTGCGCACGCTGAGGTTTTTGCCACGGTTTTGCCACGGTTTTGCTGCATGAATTGCTACAGAAAATGTTCATAACCTTTCTGCAGTTCTTCCCCAGCAAAACCTATGGTAAAAAAAAAAAATGCTGTGCGCACACTGTGTTTTTTCCCCTACAGGTTTTGCTGCAGAATTTCTGCAGCAAAAAGAATGTGCATGTCACTTCCGGTTTTTGGCATCGATAATGGTATAAAACCGCAGGGAACAACCTGCAGAAAATTTGCGGCAATACTGCTGCAAAACTGCACCAAAACCACAGCTAACTGCGGTAAGGGTATGTGCGCACGTTGCTTTTTACCTGCTTTTTACCTGCTTTTTTGCTGCTTTTTCTTCTGCGCTGTTTAATGCCAAAATGGATGTGTTCTTCTATTCAAGCAAAGTCTATGGGAATTTGGGTTTCTTGTTCACACTATGTTGTTCAAAATGCTGCCTTTTTGAGGCAGAACTTTGGTCAAAAACTCAGCTTTTCAAAGAAGCAACATGTCAATTGTTTTTGCCATTTGGGTTTTGCCCTGCAAAGCTGAGTTTTTGACCAAAGTTCTGCCACAAAAAGGCAGCATTTTGAACAACATAGTGTGAACAAGAAACCCAAATTCCCATAGACTTTGCTTGAATAGAAGAACACATCCATTTTGGCATTAAACAGCGCAGAAGAAAAAGCAGCAAAAAAGCAGGTAAAAAGCAGGTAAAAAGCAACGTGCGCACATACCCTAAAACGGTTTGCTGCGGTTTTTTTACCGCAGGTGCGGTAATCTTTCAGAGGGTGCGGAGTTTTCTTAAGAAAATTCCATTTTCTAGTACACACAGGGCCTTTGGCTGGTTTCACACAATGTTATAAAAAAGTCATGTTTTCAATATTTTTCAGTCCTTCTTTACAAACACTATTTTCTTCTTTTTGTATAAAAAAAATGCCATAAATTTCAACCATTTTTTTTCTCACGCCTTTCTTAGGGTGTTTTTTTATTATTAGAATGTAAAAAAGCCTATGACTGGTGGACCTAACTAGACTTGCACGAGATCAATTTTCCTACAGAGCGTTCATCCATCAAGTCGCCAAGGCTGGAGATAAGGCTGGAGATCGAGCTGAAGAAGAAGAATGAGAAAAATGTCAGAATAAAACCAGATTCAACAGAAAACATGATGCGTGTTGAAATATAAAGTGATTAAAAAAGTGTAATTTTTTAGAAAAATGTGTGTTAAGTTGGAAAAATTTGTTGTACATTGTTATATACACAGTAATTACCAGTTCAACATTAACTCTTAGATTAAAATTTCACTGTGCTTCTCTGGAAATAGAAAGCCCTTCTTAATTATTACATTGCCCCACTTTCACATCTCAACTAACATCTGTTGTTCTATCTAACCATCCATCCATCTATCCATCTATCTATCCATCCATCCAACTGTCCATCTATCTATCCATCCATCCATCCATTCGTCTGTCCATCCATCCATCCGTCATCTATCTACCTATCCATCCATACAACTGTCCCGGCCATTCGTCTGTCCATCTATATAGCTACCCATTCATTCATCTAGCTATCCATCCATCCATCTAGCTATCCAGCCATCCATATATCCATTCATCCATCGATCCATCCATCGATCCATCCATCCATCCATCCATCCATCTATCCATCCATCTATCTATCTATCTATCTATCTATCCATCCATCCATCTAGATAGCTATCCATCCATTCATCTACTGTATGTAGCTATCCACCCATCCATCTATCTAGTTATCCATCCGTCCATATATTCATTCATCCATCCATCTATCTGGCTATCCATCCATCTATCTAGCTATCCATCATTTATCTTGCTATCCATTCATCCATCTATCTAGCTATCCATTCATCCATCTATCTAGATATCCATTGATCCATCTATCTAGCTATCCATTCATCCATTTATCTAGCCATCCATCCGTCCATATACCCATTCATCCATCCATCCATCCATCCATTTATCTAGTTATCCATCCATCTAGCTATCCGTCCATCCATCTATCTATCGATCGATCCATCCATCCATCTATCTATCTATCTATCTATCGATCCATCTATCTATCGATCCATCTATCTATCTATCTATCTATCTATCCATCTATCCATCCATCTATTCATCCATCTATCCATCCCTCTATCCATCCATCTATCTATCCATCCATCCAACTGTCCATCTATCTATCCATCCATCCATTCGTCTGTCCATCCATCCATCCATCCGTCATCTATCTACCTATCCATCCATACAACTGTCTGGCCATTCGTCTGTCCATCTATATAGCTACCCATTCATTCATCTAGCTATCCATCCATCCATCTAGCTATTCATCCGTCCATATATCCATTCATCCATCGATCCATCCATCGATCCATCCATCGATCCATCCATCCATCCATCTATCCATCCATCCATCCATCCATCCATCCATCCATCCATCCATCCATCCATCCATCCATCCATCCATCCATCCATCCATCCATCCATCCATCCATCCATCCATCTATCTATCCATCCATCCATCTAGCTAGCTATCCATCCATTCATCTACTGTATGTAGCTATCCATCCATCCATCTATCTAGCTATCCATCCGTCCATATATTCATTCATCCATCCATCTATCTGGCTATCCATCCATCTATCTAGCTATCCATCATTTATCTTGCTATCCATTCATCCATCTATCTAGCTATCCATTCATCCATCTATCTAGCTATCCATTTATCCATCTATCTAGCTATCCATTCATCCATTTATCTAGCCATCCATGCGTCCATATACCCATTCATCCATCCATCCATCCATTTATCTAGTTATCCATCCATCTAGCTATCCGTCCATCCATCTAGCTATCGATCCATCCATCCATCCATCCATCCATCCATCCATCCATCTATCTATCTATCTATCTATCTATCTATCTATCTATCTATCTATCCATCTATCCATCCATCTATTCATCCATCTATCCATCCCTCTATCCATCCATCTAGCTATCCATCCATCTAAATATTACATTGTCATTAAAATGTTGACTAAAGAAGAAGAAAATATATAATTTTATGCAGAGGGACAGGGACACCTTAGACATCCCACCCATTCACCTCTAACAGAAAGTTACAGATAATACTGTCAACCTAATTTGCAAGTATATATTGGGTACCTGACTGAGAAGATAAACTCAAAGGTTTTGATCTACTTTTAAGGCATTGAAGGGAAATGAGTGTTTAAAACACAATCTAATCCTCTTAATTTCATCAAAATGTCCCCCTTTCTTTCTTACAAAACCTTTAGAACACAAATTGATGAGGTTTGATGGAGATGCGACTTCAAAAACGAAATTACAGAGTCAGTTCATGTTTCAAAAGGGAGTAAAGAATGGGATGAGCAGTATCAAAAGCCGACATCCCATTAACAGATGCTTAGAAGCGGTAGGTGGATAGGCTTAACTGGGAATGGGGTGATAAGAAAACTGGGAACCACTGACAAAGAAATGACTAAGAACTTCAGTTAACATCACATTACTAGAAGTAAGACAAAGGCCTGATTTGTTGTTCTAACCTTGAGTAAATACAGTTTCTTTAAGATCCATTAGAAAATTAATGATAATGATGACCTAAACTGACCCAGGTGTAGCTCTGTAACAAACCCATTAAAACAATTGAAGGCTACTTATGTTCTAAAGCACTTGCTCCGTAGAAATGTAATTAGGTGATCTCCCACTGTGGATAGGTCAGGACCTGTGGTTGTGTTAATGGATCTGTCACCTTGTAATTCTCCATCGTCCACCCATCGGAGCATATATTATGGACCAGTGAGCAATATTTCGAAGGTGCGCTTGACACCCAGGTAACAATAGGTTATTATTTGTACTGTTGTATAAATGATATATAAAATAATAAAGCTCCACTTTGTTTTGTTTCTTTTTTCTATGGAAGTGATTAGAGTGAGAACATCATTAATTTACGTGACACTCTCCCATTCTGATTCAAAGTGCGTTGATGGCTTCCTCATCAAAAGCCACAATGCTAATGGAAAAAGCAGGCAACACCTCAAGGATTACAATGTCAAAACAGGAAATTGCCATTAAATTAATGATATATATTTAAAGGGTCTCTAGACTACCACACCAAAGGATAGGAAGACTATTTGTTAATGTCTTGTTTATACTTTTGTTTAGACAGTTGTTTAATTTCCTATCTAGTTTAGTATGGTAGAGTCTCCTTTGATGACACCCATAGAGTCTTCAGATCAGTGACTATTTCTTCCTGGTGATCATTTTCAATCACGGGGTTGTTCACTTTCGGGACAATATTTTTTTGTCTTACTCTAATGCCTGTACTTTTGGTTAAAAAATATTTTTTTAGAATTGTGATTCATAAAAAAGGTTGTGCACCATTTGCCTTCCATAGCTTTTGTGCTTCACTGTTCATTGCTGGCTGCAGAAATGTTTAAAGGACTACCTACCAGGTAGCGCGCTATGATAGTCTATCAGGAGAGTTTAGAACTCCTGTCTTTTTTTTTACATTCTTTCAGCTGAGGCGTAACCATAGATCACATCAATGTTGAATGTGCAGCGAAACAAAAAGTCTGAAAAAGCCAAAAGATCCAACATTTTTAATGACATCAAATTGTACTGTATAGCAAAAAAGTATGGCACTCTGTTAAAAGTGGTGGTGCCTGGATAGGGTTCAAACCCTTATACAATACAGAGAAAAAATCCGGCACTCACAATAATTTGCGTGAAAAAGGTAGACTTTTTTATTGGCTCATTTGTGTGAACAGAAAGAAAAAATACTTTTTACAATTTTTTCAGTAAATGATGTTTTGGTCATCTAAGACCTTCATCAGACTCACACTACACATGAAAGAAAGGAAGAAACGGAAAACATACTATATTATATATAATAAGAATCAATACTGTCCAGATTATGAAATTAAATCACATCATATTATTATATTAAATATAATGGATAGATCAACATGCAGGGAGAAGAACTAACTACCTTACATCACTTCCGGTCATATGAAACTTGCCGGGTCCCGCTCCCCACTATGGCTAAGTGTGGGAGCTTGCTCTCAGGGTTCACGCTTGGGATTATCTGGACCGTTCTGAGTAGAAAATCCTATCCCCCTTGTTGCGCTAGTACCATGATTTTGGAGTGTGTGGGAACAGCTCTTGAAGACTCCGTTCTCCTTGGGTAAATTATCGGTTGTCGGTACCCTGACCTAAAGTAAATGTACCCCGTCGTGCCTTGGTCCCAGCCTGGTGATGGTGCAAGGCCGCCAGCTGTCCTCCTCGACAGATCCGTGCCCCTTGCCACGATCCCCTGCGACCGGGGGTCCAGCTCCTCTAGGCCCAGACCACTGTCTGCCACCTAGATTACTTCCCAGGAGCCCTACTCCTGACTTCCTCTCACTTTCACTTCTCAAATTCGACTCTCTCCTTTGACACCCCTAACCTCTCCTCTCCAACCCCCCAGGTGGCAACTCTATTCCACTCAAGCCGTCCACTGGTGTGTTTGGTGGGTGTGGTGCAGGGTGTATCTAGGATTTTATTAGCTGATGTAGGTGTGACGCCCTGGCAAAACCAAGTAGTCACAGATAGGCCCCTGCACAACACCCTTCCCCCACTTAGGAAACACACAGCCAAACTAAAACCCTAGTCACCCCCCCTTAGGGAAAGATAGACACACCAGTGGGCGGCTGGACACGCCCACCCATGGGTCTAGACAGCCCGGGGCGGGAAAACAGTAGTTAGATCAGTTTGTTGTTCAGTTTGGAGAGCAGTGTGGCCTGGAGCTAAGTGTAGCTCCGGCAGGTAAAGTTCAAGTTGAACGGTACCAGGGTAGGAGCCCTAGTGCCTCTGGCTAGGAGGCAGACTGTGGGTCAGCAGCAGATGGGAAGACGGCTCGGCAGAACCGAGGTGGACTGGGACAGGGTTGTAGTCCGCCGGTACCAACACGGGGAACCGACACGGAAACCGTAGCACAGAGGGGGTACTCGGACCCTGAAGCCAGGACCGGAAACCAGCGGCCTAGTTAATTAACTGATTGAGGCCAGGACTAAAGGTCCTCTCCCACCCAAAGTCCCTCATAGAAGACAATAGCACACCGATAAGGATAAGAGGTCACCGCCAGGGCCCAGAGATCCCATGGGCCAGTGTCTGCGGGCACGGCTCCTTAGGCCACATCCAGCCAGGAGCAGACTCCTGAGTTCCAGACTAGGAAGTCCACCTTACACAAAACAGTGCAGAGGAAAAGGATAGAGACCACTAGCCTGGGTGGGGGACCCGAATGCAACCAGCCACGGCACCGGCCACTAGCACCTTGGTTTACCAGAGACTCGTGTGATTTATTGACTGTGAGTAATCAAACATCCCCCTTGCCGTCGCTATACCCTGCACCAGACACTGGGACCCGGGGCAACCATCCCTACCCATGGAGGGGTTAACATCCAGCTGCCACTACATCTCCGTTGGGTGCCCCATCACAGCAGCAGTGGTGTCCCAACTCACCAAACACCGTGGGTGGCGTCACAAACGTAATACGGCATAGCCCGTACATCTATGTCCCCCTCGAGCCACCCCTTTAGATGGTCCGGATCCGAGCAGCGCCAGCTGCTGGCATGGGGGCGGCACATAGGCAACACCATGAAGTTAGGACCCAAAAGCAAGAAGGAGGTGGATACTGCACGGGAGGGCAGATTGTGCAATACCCTGTAATGACCTGATAGTCCAGGGGCTTCACAGTACAAATGATTTTTAGCCTCAAACAAAGTAAGAAAAAAAGAAACGTCTCCAAAGATGAACAACTTTTATAACATCATAAGGGATGTCTTATGGTTTTGTCACTACCCCTTTCCAAATATATCCAGCACATAACAGAACCTAGAAAGTGAGTTGGTCTTTAACCCCTGAACGCAAAATCACGAACATGTACTGTAGGTTAGGGGATGTGGTGGCTTCCTGCATTCTGCCATACATGTATGTGATTGAGTTTGACTGTCACATCAGAAAATCACATGGTGAAACGTTAATATATGCTGTTACACCACAGACACGCAGTTAGATATGATTCCACCAAGCAAATGCCAATCACAGAGAAGCAGGCTGATTAAGACTGCCAGATAATGGCTTCAAGATCTACCAGCTTGGGGGCCTGTTAGACCTTTCCATAAGCGGATTCTAACAGGCCAAGTCTAAAGGGTGCTTTACACACTGCGACATCGCTAACAATATATCATCGGGGTCACGGTGTTTGTGACGCACATCCGGCGCCATTTGCGACATTGCAGCGTGTGACACGTACGAGCGACATCCAACGATCCCAAAAGTGGTAAAAATGGTAGGTTTTGGAGAGGTCGTTCTAAAACAAAATATCGTTGTTTGGGCACTAGCGATGTTGTTCGTCGTTCCTGCGGCATCACACATCGCTATGTGTGACACTGCAGGAGCGACGAACATCTCCTTTCCTGCGTCCACCGGCAATGCGGAAGGAAGGAGGTGGGCGGGATGTTACGTCCCGCTCATCTCTGCCCCTCCGCTTCTATTGGCCGGCCGCTTAGTGACACCGCAGTGACGTCGCTATGACGCCGAACGCACCTCCCCCTTGAGGGAGGGATTGTTCGGCGGTCACAGCGACGTCGCTGACAAGGTATGTGCATGTGACGCTGCCGTAGCGATAATCTTCTCTAACGCAGCGATCACCAGATATCACACGTACGACGGGGGCGGGTGATATCGCGCTCGACATCGCTAGCAAACGCTAGCGATTATGCAGCGTGTAAAGCACCCTTTAGTGTAAGGGCTTGTTCACACAGCTGTAGATTATCTGAAGTGAGAGAATTGGGACCATTGTTTTAATGACTCTCGGCTCCAACTCTGATTTGAGTTTCACCCATGTGTCGGTTTTCTGTGATCCGATTCTTTCACATGCTCGAATCAGAGCACAGGTGTGGAGAAGATGGAGAACTTAATTTCTCCATCTTGTCCATGCAAATACAGTCCGATGTTTTGCAAGCACCCATTGATGTGCAAATCAACATGAGAAAAAAAACTCTGGTCAGTGCTTCTGTGGCGCCCCTTTGGCTTCAGTCGCCACAGAGTATTGCAGCTCATTTAGTTGCAATATTCACCTCGAGATAAGGAAGGGGTTAATCAACAGTGTTCCACATTCACACTTTACATAAAGCTTAGGAACCTTTTCTCTGGGGAGCTGTGCTAGGGTTGGCAGGGGGTTGGTCATCACGAAGCATGGGAATTCCCTGGTCACTAGGACAACCAGCTGGGGGACGGATTCCACTTGGGAGAGAAATAGGAGCAAACTCACACAATCACTAGACAGTCTACCCGGGATACCAGGTCTGGGACACGTTCACTTCCTTCTTCTCTCTTCACCGGGCCTGGGGCTGGGGGTGTACCACTCAGCCCAGGTGCCTCACAGCTACAAGGACCACTCTGACAAGGGACTTTCTTCTTCTTTCCAACACCGGTGACTTCTCCTAACTTATCTGGGGTCGACGGAGCCATCACAGTGGGTGACAAGTACTAACCGGGCGAGCAGCACAGCACAAAGAGTGAGTAAAGACACCTGGAACCACAGCAATTAACTGCTACTACCATCCGCCCCAGAGGACAATAACAGCAGTGGCGGCTAAATCCCTGGCCGCATACCACAGGTGGTGTCACGATATTCATTCTCCTGCTACACCCATCATCTTCCCTCCTTATTGGTGTAAACCTCGTGGCACGAAACTGGGCAGGCCACCGCTACAGATCATCACACCAGCCTGGTGACGAGGACACTCAGGTACGAGACACCCCGTGCCTGAATCCCGCTGCCCCCTGGGTGCTACATTTCTCAATAGTGTAATGTCGCGGGCTAACGCTCGGGTCCGGCGCTGCTGCGGCTGCTGCTCGGTGGCTCGAGCGGTGGGCCGGATCCGGGGACTCGAGCTGCGCTCTTCGCCCGTAAGTGAAAGGGGTGGTTGGTTTGGGGGATTTAGTCCGTGACGCCACCCACGGGTCGTGGTGAAGATGGACACCACCGCTGCTGGTGACGGGGATCCCGGGAGCGATGGTAGGGAGCAGCTGGGATATTGTTTTCCCCCTCCGTGGGTAGGGGGTCAGTGGTCCCGGGGCCCGATGATGTGACAGGGAGGCAGGGAAGGTGAGGTGCAGGGCTGCTGGGACAGCGTGGCGCGGTGCCGGATGGCACGGGTGTACTCACTCAGTAAGAGATGCACAAAGTCCTTGGTAAACCAAATGGCTGGATGGACGGGTCCCGCAGCCAGCTGCAGTGTCTCTCCCTGGACAGGTGATGGTGGCTGTCTTTCCCTGCACCTTGATGTTCTCGTTTGACTACTATGGATCCCCAACGGTAGTCCGCTCCCCGGTGGATGGATGCCGGAAGAGCCCGTTTGCCCGCAGGCGCTGGCCCTTGGGTCTCTAGCCTTAGGCGGTAGCTGTATACCCTCACGGTATGGGCGGTTGCCTTCAATCGGGTCTTTGGTTGTTAGGAAACCCCTGGGGTTCCGGTCACATTCGGATTTGACTATTGTTGGCGGCTCCAAGCCTGGTCAGGGTCCGATGGCCCTGCCTGTGTGTGCTGGCTTCACTTCGCTCCCCGGTCGGTACCGGTGGCCCAACGCCCAACCCCGGTCCTACGGTTCCGCGTTGATTCACCACTCCTGCAGACGGCCACCACCGTCTGCCAACCTTGCTGTCAGTGCCTGGGCCACAACCCAGACACCCAAGTGCTTACTCCTCTCACTTTGAACTCAAAACTCTATCTGTCACTTTTCCCGCCTCCAGGCCTGTGAACTCCTCGGTGGGTGGGGACAACCGCTTGGCTCCGCCCCACCTGGTGTGGACATCAGACACTGGAGGGAGGCAACAAGGGTTTTGTGTTTGGCTGGTGTTCCTGTCTAATGGGGGTGGAGGTGTTTGTGTGTTATCTGTAATGACCTGGCTAGGCCAGGGCGCCACATTCCCCCTTGGTGAAATGCAGACCGTCCGTGGGCTGCCCATCCATCACCGGTTTTATTTTTCAACTGTAAAATATAAATAACATGTAAACATTTTGAACATATAAGCATTTTTGTGAGGACACTTCAAACATTGCACATAACAACAAAAACATTTTTAATTGTGACGGATGGACGGATGTCTTCCGCTCTCACACCCAAGCAACCTAGCCCTGATGCTGCCCCTAAGAAGTGGGCAGCACCCCTTGACGCCAGTCCAGGTTCAAGCGGCCCGAGCGGAAACGGTACGGTAACTCGCGCCCGGCTGTCACTTCAGGGGACCCCACGTCCTTGGGGGACCCCTGACCCCCGGAGGATGGCCACCGGTCCTGGTGGTGGCCGGGCCTCAGCCTGCTCTGCTGTGGGCCCTTTCTCCAATCTGCCTCTCCGGAGGCGGCAACGGCTTCCATCCCATAAAATTATTTACATGCCCACCAGTTCGTGGGTGGCCTGCCAGTTCTCGGCCATGTCCATGTCTCTCATGCAGGTGGTAAACACATAAAGTCCCTCCGGGGACAATTTGCCGGCAACGGCCGGAATAATCAGGTAGACAATCAGGTGAAGAACTCGGTTGATTTTTGTCATTCGTTCAGCTGCTGAGGGTCCCAACGGGGGACAACTTGCTTGCAACGGCGGACTGCTGCCACTACTTGAGATCGTACTCCTCCAGGACCTCTTCCAGCTTCACATCCGGACGGCTTGGCGGAGGAGGAGGGGGCTGGGGCCGCATCTGCTCACCACGGCTTTTCCTCTGCTTAACGTCCAGGGCGAACCAGTCCCTCTCCCCGCAGTGGCGGGGGTAAGTCACCAGGTCGCCCCGGCAATAGATCGCGACCTGGGTGGCCCGTTGGAAGATGCGAGTTGACATCGCGGCGGGCCACAAACACTTCGGCCTCCAGGCCCGGCTCGTATATAAATCCGAACTCCCTCCGCGTGTCGAACTGTCGGACTTGGCCTTCGTACATCGGGCCCCACACCCGAAAGGTGGCATGGCGGAGTGCATCTTTTTCTTTAATCACTTGCGCCATTACTTCGGCCCTCTGCTGCTCCCTGGCGGCAATCTCCAGGCCCAACTGGTTTGGTTCCCTGTCCCAATAAGGGGCGTTGGCAGACCCCTGCGCCCGGTTCGGGCCCCGCTGGACCGCACCCACACCGGCCACTACCGATACTCTCTCGTGGTGGTCCTGCGGTGACATGGCCTGGACTGCTGCTTTGCAGTGGCGGGCCGGCGCAGCCTCAGCCGAGGCAGGGGATTCAGGGTCAATTGACCTCACCGGTAGGGCCTTTGGGCCGGCAGCCGGCAGCCGGTTCTCCCACGGCCGGGCGGTCTCAGGTGCAGCCACTTCCGGGGCCGACGGCTTCTCGTCGCGGACGGCTACTTCCCGCGGGGCCTTCCATGGCAGCGAGAGGGACACAGGCCGTTCCCGAACAACGCCCCCAGGCCGGTCCTCTAGGGCGGACGGGTTGGATTCCGCTACCGGTGTTGGGGGTAGCGAACTGAGCGGAGGGGCAACAGCAACCGGTACGGATGGCGGGGGAGGCAGGAGGGTGAGCGGGCGCAGGCCGGGCCCCTCAGCCGCAGTGGCCAGTCCTTCTCGGACACAGGGGCGTGGGTCGCTTACCCGCTCCTTCAACTCTGCCTCCACCTCGCGTCTCTGCACGGCCGCCGCCACTTACTCCATCTCGGCCACCCAGCGCTACATCAAGAACCGGACCTGGGCTTGAAGGTGGCAGCACATTTGTGCAGTCCGGGCTTCCACCCACGCCGCTGTTCATGGCGTGGGCTCAGGGATCTCCGCGGTGCCGGATGGACGGCACATCGTACGCGGCCGTGTTCCAGGAACCAATTGTTTGCAGAGTCCTGGCGTCCCCGCTTTTATAGCCTCGGCTACATTAGGCAGACACACACCTGCCCCCCCTTTGGTTCTCTTCAGCACTTCCGCTTGTTGGGGGCGGGGCTTCACTTTCGCGCCTTCCCGGCTCGGAGAAGACGCTCAAGCGGGAGATTTTCGCACCAAGATGGCGGCGCTTCAAAATTTTCGGCTGGACACCGCCGGCGGAGATCACAAGGCGCACTTCTACTGGTAAGTAGATGGGTTCAATCCTGTTCGTGACGCCAAGTTGTCGCAGGCGGGGAGGACGCCGCCGCTGCTGCGCTCTCGCTAACGCTCGGGTCCGGCGCCGCTGCGGATGCTGCTCGGTGGCTCGAGCGGTGGACCGGATCCGGGGACTCGAACGGCGCTCCTCACCCGTGAGTGAAAGGGGTGGTTGGTTTGGGGGATTTAGTCCATGACGCCACCCACGGGTTGTGGTGAAGATGGACACCACCGCTGCTGGTGACGGGGATCCCGGGAGCGATGGTAGGGAGCAGCTGGGATGTTGTTTTCCCCCTCCGTGGGTAGGGGTCGGTGGTCCCGGGACCCGATGATGTGACGGGGAGGCAGGGGAGGTGAGGTGCAGGGCTGCTGGGACAGCGCGGCGCGGTGCCGGATGGCACGGGTGTACTCACTCAGTAAGAGATGCACAAAGTCCTCGGTAAACCAAATGGCTGGATGGACGGGTCCCGCAGCCGGCTGCAGTGTCTCTCCCCGGACAGGTGATGGTGGCTGTCTTTCCCTGCACCTTGATGTTCTCGTTTGACTACTATGGATCCCCAACGGTAGTCCGCTCCCCGGTGGATGGATGCCGGAAGAGCCCGTTTGCCCGCAGGCGCTGGCCCTTGGGTCTCTAGCCTTAGGCGGTAGCTGTATACCCTCACGGTGTGGGCGGTTGCCTTCAATTGGGTCTTTGGTTGTTAGGAAACCCCTGGGGTTCCGGTCACATTTGGATTTGACTATTGTTGGCGGCTCCAAGCCTGGTCAGGGTCCGATGGCCCTGCCTGTGTGTGCTGGCTTCACTTCGCTCCCCGGTCGGTACCGGCGGGCCAACGCCCGACCCCGGTCCTACGGTTCCGCGTTGATTCACCACTCCTGCAGACGGCCACCACCTTCTGCCAACCTTGCTATCAGTGCCTGGGCCACAACCCAGACACCCAAGTGCTTACTCCTCTCACTTCGAACTCCAAACTCTATCTGTCACTTTTTCCGCCTCCAGGCCTCTGAACTCCACGGTGGGTGGGGCCAACCGCTTGGCTCCGCCCCACCTGGTGTGGACATCAGACACTGGAGGGAGGCAACAAGGGTTTTGTGTTTGGCTGGTATCCCTGTCTAATGGGGGTGGGGGTGTTTGTGTGTTATCTTTGACGACCTGGCTAGGCAGGGCGCCACAGTAACATTGGACCTAGGGCTGTCCGATAAAACATGAGATAACACTCGGCCATGTTATACGCTCCTGTGAGCTGGCTCTTGAAGGGAATCTGTCATCAGGTTTTTGTTACCCCATCTGAGAGCAGCATAATGTAGAGACAGAGACCCTGATTCCAGCGATGTATCACTTAATCGTACTTCCCGAAGAATAAACTCATCTTATTATTTATACTTCATGGTGAATGGCCTAAAAAGTTGTAAAATAAAAGCAATTCTTGTACTTTTTTTTATTTGTTCATTCTGCCTCCCAAAAATCAGTAGTAGTTCTCGTGTTGACATCGATAAAAGTCAGCCCGAACATGGACTGCAATTCATATGCTATCCGCAGGGTTACCAACCTGAGCTTGAAAGCCTCATAAGCTGTCAAGTTCTGGTTGGAAGACCTGTGAACAGTACATGTGTACCGCCCCCACGTCAGCAGCCGGGCTGCTCGGATCTGGACCCGTGGTGGCTCGAGGGGCGTCTGGACCCGAGGGTTCATGCAGCCACTCGAATTATAAGGGGGGGGAGTATTTACAGGGGACGGTGTGTTGAATAGTTTGTGACACCACCCGTGGTGTGTGGTAAGATAGAGTACCATCGCTGCAGCTGCAAGTACCCGGTGGGGATGGAGTGGGCATCTAGGTGTTTAACCCCTCCACGGGTAGGGGGAGATGCCCCGGGACTCGGTGATGGTGACTGGGAGGTGTCGTTGGGGAGGTAAGGGTTACTTGTGTATTCACTCAGTCCAATAACGCTGACACCGACAACTTTAGTAAACCAAAGTTCTGGACACCGCTGCTGCTGAGAGGGAGCATGTTTGGGTCCCGTTTCTGTTGGTGTTGCTTGTTGATCTGTGAACTTTCCCTTGGCACCTTGTTTCCTTCTGGTTGGTCCTTGTAGCTTGAAACTAGTTGGGTCCTGCTCCCCAGTATGGCTAACTGAGGGAGCTTGCTTTCACGGTTCACGCTTGGGATTTTCTGTATCGCATGTGTGGAAAGTCCTATCCCCCTCGTTGCGCTAGTACCCATGATTTTGGAGAGGGTGGAGAGTGGATCTTGAAGGCATGCTCCATTCTCGTCGGGTAAATTGTCAGGTTGCCTGAAGCTAATCCCTGACCTAGGGTCCACATACCCCGTCGTGCCCTGGCCCCAGCCTGTTGATGGTACAAGGCCGCCGGCTGTCCTCCACGACAATGCCGTACCCCTTGTCATGATCACCTGCGACCGGGGGTCCAGCTCCTACCAGGCCCAGACCAATGTCTGCTACCTAGTACTTCCAAGGAGCCCAGCTCCTGACCTCCTCTCACTTTCACCTCCAACACTACACTCTTCTCTCACTGACTGACTCCTGACACTCCTGACCTCCCTTTAACCAACCCCCCAAATGGGCGACGCTATTCCACTCAGGCCGTCCACTGGTGTGTCTGGAGGGTGTGGTGCAGAGTGTTCCTAGGATTTTGATTAGCTGGTTTTGGCAACACCAATGGTTAGGGACCCGTAACCAAGGAGGAGGTGGATATTGCACAGTAGGGCAGATTGTACAATACCCTGTGATGACCTGATAGGCCAGGGTGTCACACATGCATTGCAGTTCATGCTCAGACCAAGTTTCATGGACATCTGCAAGTGCCTTAAGGCTTAGTTCACATTTATGTTGTACTAATAAAGCCCTAATATTGGGGTTTCTGTTATAATCTTCCCCAAACAAATTAATTCAGAACACACCCTTATGGAACCATTCATTAGGCTGGGGCCACACGGGGACTACTGCGATCCCCTTGCATGACACTCGGCTCATGCTGGCAGTACAGCAGAGCCAAGTGTCATGCGTGTGTCCTTGCAACTGAGGTCCGTTCGTGCGAGCAGACCTCAGCTGCGGGGGGTGGGCCGGCACTCAGGAGGGGAGGGAGGGATTTCTCTCCCTCTCTCCTGCGTAGCCAGCTATTGCCATTCTCGCACTGCACTAGCGGTACACCGATGTACCGCGAGTGCAGTGCGATTTTTCTCTCGCCCCATTCACTTGAATGGGTGCGAGAGAAAGAATCTCGCATTACAATGGCAGCATGCTGCGATTGTTTTCTCAGTCCGATTAGGGCTGAGAAAATAATCGCTCATGTGTGCTGACACAGGCTAGAATTGGTCCAGTGGAATGCGATGTTTTATAGCACTCCACTCGCACCGATTTTCTCGCCGTGTGGCTTAGGCCTTATAATGAGGCAGATAGAATCACTTTGGAATCCATCTGACCTCTGTTCCTGCAGTTTGATATCATTATTGGCATAGATTTAGCACACACAAGTGTGATCAACTACAATTCTTTGCATTACTATAAAGATGGAACACCACTGAAGCAGAAGCCATACAGAATTCAAAGTAACTCAATCTGCTTTATGATAATGTGCAGTTCTGTCAGGGGGTTAATTTGAAACACATTTTTTGGAGATTTAGGCGGGCTTTGCACACTACGACATCGCAGGCCGATGCTGCGATGCCGAGTGCGATAGTGCCCGCCCCCGTCGCAGCAGCGATATGTGGTGATAGCTGGCGTAGCGAAAGTTATCGCTACGCCAGCTTCACACACACACTCACCTGCCGTGCGACGTCCCTGTGGCCGGCGACCCGCCTCCTTGTTAAGGGGGCGGGTCGTGCGGCGTCACTGCGACGTCACACGGCAGGCGGCCAATCAGAGCGGAGGGGCGGAGATGAGCAGGATGTAAACATCCTGCCCACCTCCTTCCTTCCGCATATCCTACGGAAGCCGCAGTGAGGCCGGTAGGAGACGTTCCTCGCTCCTGCGACTTCACACACAGCGATGTGTGCTGCCGCAGGAGCGAGGAACAACATCGGACCATTGCGTCAGCGTAATTATGGATTACGCCGACGCTGTACCGATGATACGATTACGACGCTTTTGCGCTCGTTAATCGTATCATCCAGCCTTTACACACTGCGATGTCGCCTGCGATGCCGGAAGTGCGTCATTTTCAATTTGACCCCACCGACATCGCACCTGCGATGTCGCAGTGTGCAAAGTGCCCCTAAGACACAAACTCCAATGTGATCCTAGCCTTATACTGATCATAAAATGTTATGGTCCCCAAAATGTTACCTGTTATGATCTGGTAACCGTGGATGATCACAAAAAACCCCATGAGCAGAAAAACACAAAAAAACCCCACAAGAGTAGTTGGAACCTGAGCAGACCACAATGCCCTATCTGTCAGACCACACTAGAAGTAGCCATGTAGCATTCCTAAACACATCTAGATGCATCGTCACAGCCGGAGAAACTTACTACACCTGAAGCAATCATTGTTGACCTTAGGGAGATCAACATATCTACTGCGGAGACATCATCACGTGTTTTTCAACGCAGTGATTCTAGAGCAATGCCCTCTGGGAAGTATGCAAATAAGAAAGCCGCGGAGACACCATCACGTGTTTCTCAACGCTGCCAGGAAACTAGCAAGGTCTTTCACCGGGAAGGAACAACCACAGGAAGGGCAGTCTCCAGTCAAGGAGACCACCTATACCAAACATGGTATCCATCCACAGACAGCCGTTTCAGGGTATTTGCCCCTCATCAGTGTGGAGTAGGAATCTGGCTAGTGGGGGCAATGCCTAGTAAAAGACTACTGAAGCAAGCATTGTTGACCTTAGGGAGATCAACATATCCACTGCGAAGACACCATCACGTGTTTCTCAACGCAGTGATTCTAGAGCAATGCCCCCTGGGAAGTATGCAAATAAGAAAGCCGCGGAGACACCATCACGTGTTTCTCAACGCTGCCAGGAAACTAGCCAGGTCTTTCACCGGGAAGGAACAACCACGGGAAGGGCAGTCTCCAGTCAAGGAGACCACCTATACCAAACATGGTATCCATCCACAGACAGCCGTTTCGGGGTATTTGCCCCTCATCATTGTGGAGTAGGAATCTATCTAGTGGGGGCAATGCCTAGTAAAAGTCTACTGAAGCAAGCATTGTTGACCTTAGGGAGATCAACATATCCACTGCGGAGACACCATCACGTGTTTCTCAACGCAGTGATTCTAGAGCAATGCCCCCTGGGAAGTATGCTTACTGAAGCAAGCATTGTTGACCTTAGGGAGATCAAACTTACTACACCTCACAGATAGAAATGAGGAAACCTATCTTGCCTCAGAGCAGTCCCCAAAGGAATAGTAAGCCCCCAACATATAGAGCCAACGGTGATGTAAGAAAACACAATACACAGGAAATATAGATTAGCAAAGGCGAGGCCCGACTTCCTAGATACAGCAGAAAAGAAAAGAAAACTGATTGCGGTCAGTGCAAAACCCTGTGGAGAAATACCAATCTCCTGCTATACAAAACCCTGAGATGGTCTCTGCCCCACTGTATCAGGTACTCTTGTAAATAATAGGAGAAACAAAATACCAAGAAAAACACAAGAAATACAAAAGTGCAAATAATCAAGTAGAACAGGGAGAATCTCCCTTTTCTTGCAGAGGGGATTGCAGAGGGGGAACCCCCATGCTCATCAAAACAGAAAGACAATTCTTTTCCTATAAGAAAACAGACCTTAAGCAAAATGAAAAGTAACACTAACACCCTTAGGTGTGGATCAGGCAATAAAGCAAAGAACTTGCAACTTATCTGGAATGGTATAGGCACAGGATAAATTTAAGGACAATGTTCAAGCCAATTCAGAGACTGAGGAAAAACATCTATCATCGGCCCCAGCCAGCAGACACTGCTCTTCTATATAGCCCAGGCTGAACTGCAAGTGGAATTCCCAAACTCCCAATTAACTCCCACACCTGTTGAGCCACAGTCAAATTCACCCCCAGTCTTGACCACCAGAGGTAGCTCCAAACCATCACCCCCTCGGATGACATTCACAACAGTTACTAAAAAAAACTTCAAATCAACCCACAAAATACAAGTTCCTACTTGGGTCTGTCTTATTTCAATGGAAATATAGGGGGTTTCACCATTACTGGTAAGACCAAGGTCTGGAAAAGCAACATGTGTAACGCCTGTACTGACATCCTCGTGCTGTCCTGCCCAAATCCCACGGCAGGGACACTGGCTCTCTCACCTTCCCTGTCACCCAGCCATGGCTATTCTGTCTCCAGTTCATGCTGCTGTCTCCCAAGGCCTGCACACTCCACCACAGAGCTCTCGAGAATGCCCATAGGGTGCGCGCATGGACACAGCCCTTTTTTTAAAAGGCCAGTATGCCCTGACCTGGAAGTGCCTCTCAGCTTGGCTGAGACATGAGATATTTACGGCAACTTTCCCTTAAGGTAGATGTGTAACACCCCTGTAAACGGGTAGTTACAGGGTATTAAATGTTACCCCATTTTTCCCGGGCAGGAGGAAGAAGAGTCCCCACAACACACACTCACATCACACTGGCAGGAAGGAGTTAATAGCTTTTGCAGCATGAAGTTTTGAGTCCATGACTCACCCTGTCTCGTTAATGAGCAGGTGGCTGGACACAGGCAGGTCCCCATGACAACCAAGGGGAGGGGGGCCTGAATGGGAGTGAGTTTAGTGCAGAACACACAGAAAGTTTGTCAGAACGACAGAGGCTGCAGCAGAGTGCAGACTTACACAGGACAGACAGCTCCTACTGAGGAGATGCCATGAGACCAGGGCTGATAACACCTAGAGGAAGGGAATGGAGCTGAGGACTGGGGATTCTTGGAGAAAGTTGTACCCGGTGGCGGTTTGTGTGTGTCCGCTACTGGAAGAGAGACAGACAGAATGGCGGCGGGTCCCCAAGATGCTCCATGCCACGGGGATAGCATTATCGCACCAAAAGAGAGAGGGACCCCCAGATCACTCCACCGGCCCCTTCCTCCTACCTGCCTGGGACCGACCAAAAGCTACAGGCGGTGAGGACCAGCACCCGGGTGCGATGTGGAACAGACTTTAAATAAAGAACAACTGGAACCGCACTCCGTGACTGCTGTGAGTAATGCCGCCGCCCTGTGCCCCCGGTGTCCCTGAGGACTGTTGCCCTGGGTCTCATAAACCTCCCGGGGCCACCACGCTCCACCCGTGGGGAGCGATTTCATCCGGCTGCCCGTAACACCTGCTCCAGAGAGAGACTGCGCAGCGGCAGCTGAACACCTGGCCGCAAACCACGGGTGGCGCTGCAAGCATCCCCCGTCCCCGTCCCGTACCGTTTCCTGGGGGAGAGTGATGGCAAGCTCTGTAGGAACCCCGTTACCCTCCTTCCATCCACCTTGTAACACCGGACTGACGGTCGGACTTTCCTTTTATTGAAACCCGCCGGGGGTCATGGAAGCCGGGTCGGGCCACTCACAGCCTGACCCCGAATACCACCGGCCCGGTGACCGTGCGAGCCCTGCAAGCCCCGGCATGGGTGTTTCAACTTGGCGCTGCGAACAGGGTCCGGACAAGATCCGGTAACGCCGGGTGACGCGTGCCTTGTGTTTACCATCTGCAAAATTGGATTGTCTAACATTTATTTTGGTGCCCGCGGCTGCGGGTATGCAACAAATGGACTTGGACTGTACAATGGCATCCATTGAGAATGGGATGGGCGCCATGCGTACCAACAAGGACTGGACTTGCCCGCCCTTCGTGGGTAGGGCTGCAGCGGGGCATGAAAATCCGTGCCCTCCCCTTTGTTGGACACTTCCTAGGAGCCAGGAACCCTGCCTCCCCAGGCCCAGGAGAAGATGGGGAGATGATATGGACTGCCCGGGTGTGATCTTTGGCGAGTGGTGGCCGGAGTGGTGAGCCCGGCACCGCAGCCCGTACCGGGATTTGGACTACCGAGTTTACTCCCTAAACCTGGGTACCTGGAGGGCCCTGGAGCGTCGTAAGGAGGCCTGTTCCCGAAAGTTTAAATGTTTTGACATATGCAAATGTTTCTTTTTCCATGCTTTTCTTCTCTTTCTTCTTCTTTTTCCTCCTGCCTCTTCCTATCCTTCATTGGGTCCCGGTAAAAGAGACGTGTTAATTTGTTTATCTATGAAAGGTTTTTTTTTTGCGGTGTTGTTTGTTGTCGCAACCCCGGAGTGTTGCGTTTTTGGTCTGGAGGAGTGTAACGCCCCTGTAAATGGGTCATTACAGGGTATTAAATGTTACCCCATTTTTCCCGGGCAGGAGGAAGAAGAGTCCCCACAACACACACTCACATCACACTGGCAGGAAGGAGTTAATAGCTTTTGCAGCATGAAGTTTTGAGTCCATGACTCACCCTGTCTCGTTAATGAGCAGGTGGCTGGACACAGGCAGGTCCCCATGACAACCAAGGGGAGGGGGGCCTGAATAGGAGTGAGTTTAGTGCAGAACACACAGAAAGTTTGTCATAACGTCAGAGGCTGCAGCAGAGTGCAGACTTACACAGGACAGCTCCTGCTGAGGAGATGCCATGAGACCAGGGCTGATAACACCTAGAGGAAGGGAATGGAGCTGAGGACTGGGGATTCCTGGAGAAAGTTGTACCCGGTGGCGGTTTGTGTGTGTCCGCTACTGGAAGAGAGACAGACAGAATGGCGGCAGGTCCCCAAGATGCTCCATGCCACGGGGATAGCATTATCGCACCGAAAGAGAGAGGGACCCCCAGATCACTCCACCGGCCCCTTCCTCCTACCTGCCTGGGACCGACCAAAAGCTACACGCGGCGAGGACCAGCACCCGGGTGCGATGTGGAACAGACTTTAAATAAAGAACAACTGGAACCGCACTCCGTGACTGCTGTGAGTAATGCCGCCGCCCTGTGCCCCCGGTGTCCCTGAGGACTGTTGCCCTGGGTCTCATAAACCTCCCGGGGCCACCCCGCTCCACCCGTGGGGAGCGATTTCATCCGGCTGCCCGTAACACCTGCCCCGGAGAGAGACTGCGCAGCAGCGGCTGAACACCTGGCCGCAAACCACGGGTGGCGCTGCAAGCATCCCCCGTCCCATACCGTTTCCTGGGGGAGAGTGATGGCAAGCTCTCTAGGAACCCCGTTACCCTCCTTCCATCCACCTTGTAACACCGGACTGACGGTCGGACTTTCCTTTTATTGAAACCCGCCAGGGGTCATGGAAGCCGGGTCGGGCCACTCACAGCCTGACCCCGAATACCACCGGCCCGGTGACCGTGCGAGCCCTGCAAGCCCCGGCGTGGGCATTTCAAATGCATGGCAACGAGTTCTATATATTGCTAGTTCTCAGTTCTTTGGTGCTGCTGCTGCTGCAGTCATTACCCTGTATGCTGTTACTGATTCGTATCTGTGCTCAGTGCATTACAAGTCTGCTGCTGCTGCTGCAACAATCCATGTTGGCCGCTTCCTATAATATCCACTGCTGCAAGCATCCATGCTGGCCACCTACCATGATATCCGCTGCTGCTGCAAGTATCCACAACGACCGCTGCTACTGCAATCATCCATCCATTGCTCTGTTGGCTGCCTAAATGCATGTGTACCTATTACCACCTCTGGTGGCTTTAGTTAAAACTTCACAGCCAATCCAGTTTGCACCAGTTTGCTCCTACAGGCCAGTTATCGGTACTTTTGTTCCAGTGAACCCAGTAACCCCATGCTCACCCTGTGAGTATAACAGTTTGTCCAGGCTGTGGATTCTGCTGGCCCCACTTAATTCACTGGTCTGCAGCAAGAGGGGGTCCAGCAACGTGAACAAAAGAATCAGATGCTGACTCATTTTTTATCACTGGACACCTGCTTTCAAGCCATGTCTCTATCGAATGCGGTAACGGCGCAGTTACTACTCCAGCCCTAAGTTCAGGTCTCCATCTAATGTCCCGTCCATGGTTTGGGTTTGATGGTGATACCCAATTATGCAGGGGCTTCATAAACCAGTGTTCCCTGCACTTCGATCTGCTGCCACATCTACTTTCCTCAGATCGGACCAAGTTGGACTTTATGATGTCTCACCTGAGCGGCAAAGATCTGGCTTGGATTAACCCACTGTATTAGAGAAGTGATCAAATAATCCAGAATCTGCTGGTCTTCTTGGAGACATTCCAAATGTTTCCTCAGCGGCATCCTTGCTGCTCAGACTCCGCCAACGAAGCCTCACCGTAGGAAAATATGCCGTTTGGTTCCACACCCTGTCCTCTGAACTTGACTGGAATAACGAAGCAAAGGTGGCTGTATTCTGGGATGGATTGTCTTGCAGAATAAAAGATGAGCCTGGCTCCTTTATTCCAGCGGCCAATCATGCCACTACCAGGAACCTCTGCTGCTTCCTCTTAGCTCAAGGAGGTAGTTCAAGTGCATCTGGCCAGTTGTTGCCGTCAGATTCATCACACCAGTGAGGTGTGCTTCTACTATGGAAGTTCCAGGCACCTGATACACTTCTGTCCTAAGAAGCCAAGAAACTACCCAGCCTTAGGACGGCATGAGAGGCTACCCTGGGCGAGAGCAAGTCCTTTTCCCCCCTATATATGGTATTGATATGTGGCGCCCTGGACTAGCCAGGTCATCACAGGTAACACACACACACCCCCACACCCCCCAGACAGTTACATTAGCCAAACACAAAACCCTTGTTGCCTCCCTCCAGGGTCTGATGTCCACACCAGGTGGGGCAGAGCCAGGCGGTTTGCCCCACCCACCGAGGAGTTCACAGGCCTAGAGGCGGGAAAAGGAGAGAGTTCAGTTCAGGAGGTTGAAGTGAGAGGAGTAAAGTGGAGAGTGTCTGGGTTTGTGGCCCAGGCACTGACAGCAAGGTTGGCAGACGGTGATGGCAGTCTGCAGGAGTGGTGGATCAACGCGGAACCGTAGGACCACCGCGGGGACAGCCGCCATCACCTGTCTGGGGAGGGACACAGCAGCCGACTGCGGGACCTGTCCATCCAGCCGTTTGGTTTACCGGAGACTTTGTGCCTCTTTTGCTGAGGGAGTACACCCGTGCCATCCGGAACCGCGCCGCGCTGTCCCTGCAACCCTGCACCTCACCTACCCTGCATCCCCCTCACACCACCGGGCCCCGGGACCACCAACCCCTACCCATGGAGGGGGAAAACAACATCCCAGCTGCTTCCTAACATCGCTCCCGGGATCCCAGTCACCAGCAGCGGTGGTGCCCATCTTCACCACAACCCGTGGGTGGCGTCACGGACTAAATCCCCAAAACAAACCAACCCCCTTTTCACTCACGGCCGAGGAGCGCCGCTCGAGTCCCTGGATCCGGCCCACCGCTCGAGCCACCAAGCAGCAGCGCCGGACCCGAGCGTTAGCAAGCGCAGCACCCCGCCACCCGCGACAGATACAGTGCTCTTTTCACTGTGGATAATTACACAATTTTTCTAGGGTCAGCCAGCATATTCACAAGGTCTTTTGCTTTTGTTCTTGGGTTGATAAGTACATGTCTGACCAATGCATGTTCATCTCTAGTACACAGAACCCGTCTCCTTCCTGAGCGATATGATGGCTGGACATAGCCCATCTTGTTTGTACTTGCATATAATTGTTTGTACAAATGAACGAGGTACCTCTAGGTATTGGGAAATTGCACCTAAGGATGAACCAGACATCTGCAAGTCCACAATTCTCTTTCTGAGATCTTGGCTGATATATTTTGACTTTCCCATGATGCTACACATAGAAGTAGTGTGTTTCTGGTGCGCATTAAAATACATCCACATGTGCGTTTCTAGAAGCTTCCAAAGACATGGGCTCATCATATGAGCTGTCTATAAAGTTTAAATGTATAGCACTCTTAAGGGGGCTTTACACGGTAGCGATATTGCTAGCAATTTCTAGCGATATCGAGCGTGTCAGTACCCGCCCCTGTCGTGCATGCGATTGTTTGTGATCGCTGCCGCAGCGAATATTATCGCTACGGCAGCGTCACACGCACTTACCTGGTCGTCGTCGTCACTGTGACTGCCGAACAATCTCTCCCTTAAGGGGGAGGGACGTTCGGCATCACAGCGACGTCACCGCAACGTCACTAAGCGGCCGGCCAATCAAAGCGGAGGGGCAGAGCTGAGCGTGATGTAAACATCCCGCCCACCTCTTCCTTCCGCATTGTGGCCGGTGGCAGGTAAGGAGACGGTCCTCACTCCTGCGGTGTCACACACAGCGATGTGTGCTGCCACAGGAGCGACGAACCACAACGAAAAACAACCCTTACCGATTTTTGAGTTTGGGACGACCTCTCCATGGTGAACGATTTTCACCATTTTTGAGGTCGCTTAAGGTCGCAGGTACGTGTCACACACTGCGATATCGTTAATGACGCCGAATGTGCGTCACTAACTAACAACGTGACCCCGACGATAAAAAATTAACGATATCGTAGCGTGTAAAGCCCCTTTTAGTGTATGTAAATGTTTGACTTTGCAGAAAGTAAGAAAAATGCCTTAAAACATTCTCTCCCTCATTCTGGCATTTGGCAAATATTCAAGTGCATCTCAATAAATTAGAATAGCATCAAACAGTTAATGTATTTCACTAATTCAATACAAAAAGGAAATGCATATATTATATAGAGTCATTACAAACAGAGTGATGCATTTCAAGTGTTTATTTCAGTTAATGTTACTGGTATACAGCCAATGAAAACCCAAAAGTCATTATTTCAGAAAATTCGTATAATTATCACAAAACATCTGCATAGGCTTCCTAAGCATTCAAAATGGTCCCTTTCTTTGGCTCGGTAGGCTACACAATCATGGGGAAGACTGCTAACCAAACAGATGTCCAGAAAGCAATCACTGACACACTCCACAAGGAGGGTAAGCCCCAAAAGGGAAGAAGTATGCAAGTATATTAATGGACAGTTGAGTGGAAAGAAAAAGTGTGGTAGAAAAGGACATTCAAATATTTGGGGGAGATTCACAAGGAGTAGACTGCTGCTGGAGTCAGTGCATCAAGAGCCACCACACAGAAAAGTATCCAGGACATGGGCTACAACTGTCGCATTGCTTGTTTGAAGCCACTCATGACCACTAGACAGCGCTAGAAGCGTCTTACCTGGGCCAAGGAGAAAAAGAAATGGGCTGTTGCTCAGTGGTCCAAGGTGTTGTTTTCAGATGACAATAAATTGCACATTTTATTTGGAAATTAAGGTCCCAGAGTCCAGCGGAAGAGTGGAGAGGCTACAATCCAAGTTGCTTGAGGTCTAGTGTGGGGGGCCATGTCATTTGTTGGTGTAGGTCCACTGTGTTTTATCAAGATCAAAGTAAGGGCAGCCATCTACCAGGAAATTTTAGAGCACTTAATGCTTCTGTGGCACCCCAGTGGTCATGGGAGCCACAGTTACGTTGTTCTCACCGGGGGGCAATGCTATGCCTGGAAGCAGCAGGGAAATCTCCGTGTCAGGAATAATTACACACAACACTTCCTAACTCAGGCCAGAAGGGGCAGCTCAAGTCCTGGTTGGGACGAGCATCCCTGTGCATTCTGGTCCGGGGAGGGGTTAGACAGGGAGACAGGAAGAGAGATCTCAGAACACGAGAGGCGAAAAAAGAGAACGGTCACTGTAAGAGAGCTGTTGTGTAAGCTTTCCAGGACCGAGCACAAGAATCAGTAGACCGGGGCCCTGTTGGGTGCTAACGGCCCAGCAGTAAAACCCGGACAGCAGGAGATTCCATATCCCGTGGCTCACCAAAGACTCCCAAGGCAAATTAGCTGTTACAAACCGGCGCTGCCATAGTCGCAAGCAGTCTGCTGCGGTTCCTGTTGCGCCCACGCGCCGGCTGCCGTTCTTGGCTGTGCCTCGGGTTGTCCAGTTGGCTGCTTCTTCCACCACGTCTAAGTGTGGAGAGGCGGCTAGTGCACATGCGTGCGGCGATTTACTCCAGCCAGAGTCTAAATCCGGTGTTTTGCCTAGTGAGCATGCTCAGCCTGATTGTGTCATTTCTGAGACTAAGTCCTCAGTTCAGGCTACTGAGCATGCTCCCACAATTAATCCTAACAGCCTCTTTGCACAGGTACTTGGACTTCGTGCTGTGTCTAAGTTCTGGGATGTGCCTACTGAGCATGCTCAGGCTGATAGTCTGATTTCTGAGTCTGTTGTTCAGGCTACTGAGCATGCTCAGGCACTTAGTGCATTAGAGGCTAGGTCCGTTAAGGACCTCATTGAGCATGTCCTTGAAGTGGCAGACCCTGATAGGACAGAGGGTGTCAGGTGTCCTGATGACGTGGCCACTCTGGACTGGCTCGCAGAGGCCCTATGATCTGGCACCTCACCATTGGTCGTCAGACGATGACTGGTGAAGTGTTTGGGGCGTGGCTGCCATGAGGTCATTATGACGTGGCAGTTCCGGAAAGGCCGCTAGTGACGTTGCTGATGACATGGCACTGTGCTATTGGACCTTGGTGTTCCACCCTGGGTTTGGGGCGGACCCAGGTTATAAAAGGGGCTGGAGACAACATGGAGGTGTGCAGTCTTCACTCATATTCATTTAGAGTGGCATAAGCCTTGTTGGAAGCAGTAGGTAGGGCTAGGCAAACGGTGCTTGTCACGCCAAGATTCGTGGCTCAGCAAATGAGGATCAGGCGCCATGCTTCCTTGCTACTGTTTCTTTTGTGCTATAGCAGTCCAGTGGCGTTAACTGGGCTGTGGCTGCTGCGTCACCTGTCCGGTTGTGCCTCCTACACACATGGACTGCATACCTGCTGCGTCACCTGTCCGAAGAGTGCCCTCTACGCACACAGACAACACACCTGTTTCGCCACCTGTCCGGTTGTGCTTCCTCCGTGCACGGACATCGTACCCAGGACCCCTGTGGAGTTAACAGGGTGTTCCAGGATTGGGTGTGTGAACCTATTATCCTCCTTGGCTTCCCAGTCAACGCTACTGGTGTGATCCTTTGGCTTGACGTGTCCTATACACACGTGGCCATTCTCGTAGTGACCAGAAACGCTAATCGAATGACCGCTCAGCCTGTTGTGTGTGACACACGAGGCCGACAGGGCGCTGTCCCAGCGGCCTTCTTGGTCAACGCTACCTGGTCATCATTCGGCCTGACGTGTTCCCTGCACACGTGGTCGGGGTTGCGCCAATTCCACCGAAACGCTAACTGGGTTGTCGTCCGGTCTGACGTGTCACTACACACGTGACCGGTTCCCTGGGTTATCTCAGAGCTATCCAGTTCTATAGTCTCTGCCTAACCCACAGGGTGCCAGCAGCTCCATTACCATCTGGAGCATGGTTGGCCCTGACTGGCGATTGGGATATATACCCCCTGGTCCACATCTGCCGGTCCCCCCGTAACAGTAGCACAATAGAGCCTGGGGCCTTAGAAATATAAGCGGGCCCTACATCTGGCTCACGCTGTCTGCCACAAGGGGCAAGGCATATAGCATCTCAGAAGTGGGACGCTGTGCTGCTTCAGGCCACAGCAACCCACTCACAGAGCACACTAAGGAAGGCCTCCAACCCACCTGGCAAAGAGATTCCCCACTGCTACCAGGCTGACTGAACCACTGTAACTTCAGGACCATAACGACTGACCAGTAAAAGGTAAAAGATACTACTGGCCTGTGTTGTCCAGTTACCATCGGCGTCCTCAGTCCTGCACCCCAGCGCACAAAACCATAGACTACCACCCCCATTATCCTCCCTGGGGCCTGTCTCTACCTGTGGGGAGCCAAACCATCTGAGCTGCGGCGCCATCTGCCCCAGAGGACAGCACCCGCAATGGCGGCTAATCCCTGGCCGCACACCACAGGTGGCATCACGAGCCAACAACTCCCAACATCCACAACCCATTCATCTTCATCTCCCCACCATTATCCCATCATACATCCCTTCGTGGACACCTCGTGGTCACAAAGTCGGGCAGTGCCACCCGTGACAATCCCTGATCCTCATCGGCCTGGTGACGAGTATTCCCAAGGCCCCGTAGAGTGCTCCACTTGGCGCCACAAACAGGATAACGTGCCCGCAACAACGGGTACCGTGCGCCTTAGAGAACTATGTGAAACATATTCTCCAACAGCGGCAGTCGCCATTAACTGTGTCACGTGGGAAGAAAAGGCACAATGAGAAATCCCGCCGCTAGAGCAACTGAGAGTTACCCCCAATTGAGATCCGGAACCTGGCTGAGGTTCACCAAGAGTGGAAAAGATGTACAACCAAGAAGGGGATCTGGCTGTCGCGATAACCACAGCACCGGTGATGCCACTCTTCATGCCTTACATACCAGGAGCAGCATGGCATACCTTGAGCAACTTTCAAAAGAGACTGGGCAGTTTATTTGATGTGTATCCTCTGACGGGGAGCCAGAAAGTGAGCATACTAATTAGTCAGCTAACCAGTGCGGCCCAGCGAGAGGTCGAGTCCTGGCTGGACGCCGATAAAGGGACTGTAGAGCAAGCTCTGGCTGGGCTGAAGGACACCTTCGACACCCGCACGGCAGCGGAGATAAAGGTGCAGTTCTTTGGGTTTAAGAAGAGGGTGAGGGACAGTGTACAGGACTATGCTTTAAACTTTCAAGAGGCGCTGATGTCTGTGAAACAAGTGGATCCTGGGAGTGTGCATGATGGGAACCGACTGTTGACTGAGCAGTTCATAGAGGGGCTCTTGTCCAACGCCCACCGGACACAGATGCGCATACTGGCCTTACATTGCCCACTTCAAGAACCAGGCCGTCCGGGTGCTGCGAGACTTGACTCCGGATGGCGTTATTCCAACCCAGCTCCTCGCCATCACATACCCACAGGTGGCACCCTCCACGCAGACCACAGTGGAGGCAGATGCTCAGACCTTGGGTGTTGATTTCCCTGCAGACCTGAGGCTTCAGATCCAAGAACTGTCAAAAAACATGACCACCCTCTCAAAGGCTGTGCAAACAATGCAGATGACTCCGCAGCCCGCTGACACCGGGCTAGCCACCGGACAAGCTGATGCCCGGAGATGATGGCGGAGGGGAAACCCATTGGCCCGGGGGCGGGTCAGTGATCGCTGTAGAGATCGACCCTCAGGTGTGGGGAGTACCAATCCAACTGACTGGCGGGACAAGTATGTGGGAGGGAGACCGATCCTGACGATCATGCTGGATGGCATCCCAATGAACGCCCTTCTGGACACTGGGTCCCAGGTGACAACCATACCATATGTCCATTACAAAAGGTAATGGGTCAATTTCGACATGACCCGTGGCCCAGATACAGACTTGTCCATAATTGCCAGTAATGGCCAGCCTTTACCACAGGTGGGCCACAAGGAGGTGACCATCAAAGTGGGGAGGGTAGAACTGAAGTCTCAGGGGATGACAATTGTGGATGTTGATTGTCGGACACGTACTCCAATGGTGACTGTCGGCACTAATGTGATAGAGAATTGTTTTGCAGAAGTAATTGTTCTATTGCAGCAGGTGGCCGAGACTGCCAGCATCGAGCAACAGTGAGCATTGCAGTAAGAGATTAAAGCCTGGATGCAGAAGCGACAGATCAAACAGGCTGGAGGAGAAATTGGTAGCGTCCGGGTGAGCGATTCCTTCCCCACTGTGGTTTCCCCAAGAAGTAAGATGATGGTGTCGGGCGGCAATAGACCTTCGGGGTTGGGATTATCAAGCCCTTGTAGAACCTGTGTATTCAGAGGATAGGCCCAATATTCTGACAGCCAGGGGGGTGGTCGACATTCGCCAGGGGAAGGTGCCTATCCAAATTTTTAATTGCGGGGAGGAGGAGGTTAAATTGCCCCGGTATGCCACCGTAGCTAAGCTGCTCACCGTTAGCAATGGCGCCATCGAAGCAGCAGGGCCCTTGGCCCCATCTGATCCACCAGAGGGAGACAGCGACGTGGTCCACTGGAGGATTGGTGCCAGCAGCTACACATCGGCACTGAATCTACACCTTCCCACTAAAAACAAGGGGTCCATCGGGTGGTACGAGAATATGAGCGGGTATTAAGCAAGAACCCTCTGTACTTTGGGCAGGTGAAGGGGGTTCAACATTAAATCCCCACCGGGAATCATCCTCCCATCAAGGAAAGATACCACCCTGTGCCCCTGGCTCATTATCAACGGGCCAAAGAGATGTTGCAGGAGATGAAGGAGGTTGGGGTGATCAGAGATAGCTGTAGACCCTGGGCCGCTCCATTAGTCTTGGTAAAAAAGAAAGATGGCTCAACGAGGATGTGTGTGGACTATAGGCAGGTTAACTGCATTACGCATAAAGATGCTTACCTGTTGCCTAGAATAGAGGAGTCTTTAGCAGTCTTGAAATCCGCTAACTATTTCTCTACCCTAGATCTCACTAGTGGGTACTGGTAGATTCCCGTGGCAGAGGCAGACAAGGAGAAGACTGCGTTCTCGACACCCATGGGCCTCTGCGAGTTCAACTGTATGCCATTCGGACTCTGCAATGTACTGGGGACGTTTCAGCGGTTAATGGAGTGCTGCCTGGGGCATAAGAACTTTGAAACCGTCCTGCTGTACCTGGATGATGTCATAGTGTACTCGAAGACTTATGAGGATCATCTGCAGCACCTGGCTGAAGTGTTTGAGGCCCTGTCCGGGTGTGGCCTAAAGGTGAAGCCGTCCAAGTGTCACTTGCTGAAGCCAAAAGTACAGTACCTGGGTCATATGGTGAGCGCTGATGGAGTGGTCCCCGATCCAGAAAAGATCACTGTCATTAAGGACTGGCCCAGACCCACCACCATCAAGGAAGTGAGGCAGTTCCTTGGCCTGGTAGGCTATTACCGAAGGTTCATCAGGGGATTCCCCAAGATAGCGTCGCCTCTCCAAGACCTCCTGGTGGGTTGAGCCAAGAACCGGGGATCCCCACTCGAGTGGACCAATCAACAGGAAGAGGCCTTTATCCAGCTGAAGCAGGCTCTTACTGGAGAAGAGATCCTGGCCTACCCGGACTATGGGCAGCCCTTCATCCTCTACACTGACGCCAGCAATGTGAGACTGGTAGCTGTGCTATCCCAGATACAAGTAGGCAGAGAGAAGATGATAGCTTATGCCAGCAGGAAGCTTTGGCCTACTGAACGGAACTCGGAAAACTACATTTCTTTCAAGCTAGAGTTCCTTGCTGTTGTCTGGGCAGTCACTGAACGTTTTAAACACTACCTGGCATCGGCGAAATTCACAATATAAATGGATAACAACCCGTTGACCCACCTGCAGACAGCGAAGCTGGGGGCATTGTAACAGAGGTGGATGGACTGGCTGTCCAACTATGACTTTACAATCAAATACTGGAAGCTGGAGAAAACTTGGATGAGATGGAGGAGGTGGAGATGCCAGCCTTCTACCAACACTGTTTCTCTCAATGCTCGCACCAAGTGAGGGAGAAACAAGCGCCAGAACAAGTAGCCTCTTTTAACTGCTGCCCCACCATAACTGGGAGGAGACACAAGACAGCGATCTGGCCATCCGTTTGGTTAAGGAACTGTTAACCCAAGATAACTCGTATCCTGGCCCGGATGCTCCCCAGGAAGCACGATAGCTGTGGAAGGAAAAGGGCAAACTCTACATCTACAAGAAAAAGCTGTGTAGAAAACACCTTGATCCCCAAACCAATGAGCTGCTCTGGCAATTAATCTTTCCAAGGAGGGATGCACCAATGGTACTGTAGGCTTACCACAACAGGGCAGGGCATTTTGGATGGAAGAAGCTGGAGGCCCTGCTGTGTACCCACTTCTACTGTATCGGCATGGGACCGGCGGTCAAGAAATGGTGTCGAGAATGTGGACCATGTAGCCTGAGACGGAAGGACTGTGAAAGCCAAAGAGCTCCCCTGCAACCTATTGTCACGAAGCAGCCACTTGACCTAGTGGTTCTGGATCATGTAACGTTGGCTCCGAGTTGATACGGTTATGTCTGCACCCTCACCATAGTGGACCATTACTCCCGTTTCCTGGTGGTGGTCCCAGTCAAAGACCAGAAGGCCATGACCGCAGCCAAGGCATTCCAGGAATACTTCTGTCAGCCTCATGGCTACCCGGAGCACTTACTCACTGACCAAGGCCCAGCCTTTGAAGCCAAAGTGTTCCAAGAATTTTGTCACCTGTACAGTTGTAAGAAAATAAGGACCACGCCGTACCATCCTCAAACCAATGGCCTGTGGGAAAAGATGAACTAAGTGGTGCTAGATTTGCTGAAGACCCTGCCCTTAAAAAAAAGAAACCTGTGGCCGGAAAAGCTGCCTGACCTGGTGGACATGTACAACCACATCCCGGTGAAGTCCACTAACTGTACGCCGGCTTATCTGATGCGAACGAGACCTGGCAAGCTACCCATAGACCTGGACATGGGCGTCTTGGTGCCTGAATCAGCTCCACTGGATACCGACTGGGACACTGTACCACAGCAGCAGTACCGCAAGGTCCAAGCATGTGTGGAAGAAAGTTTATCCCAGGCCAGGCTGAGACAGGAGAAGCACTACAATCAAGCGGCCCCAGCCACCCCCCTAGCACCTGGAGAGCAAGTCTTAAAGAGGAAATGAAGGGTGCACAAATGGAATGACCTGTGGGAAGCTTAGCCGTATATCATCCTGCTCGTCAATCCTAAGGTGTGCCTCATCAATAAGGATGGAGGAAGAACATCAGCAGCGGTTTCAGGGGATCACCTGAAGATGTGCCCCAGCCACCTGAAGATTAGAGAAGATGGCCCCAAAGTTTCCCAGCTTAAAGCACAAGAAGAAGAGACCAAACAAACTGTCCTTGGAGCATTTCCCAAAACCTGTACACAGTGGAACCAAGCTGTCAAAGTACCGGTCTTAACCTTTCATCAAGCTGCACACCTGAAGTGGTAGTGACTCTAGATCAACCCAAAGACCCGCTGGCTGCAGAGATGGTAATTCCAGTCCAACCCGAAGACCTACCAGCCAGAGAAGTGGATGTCACACCAGCAGAGGAACCAGGGAACCTGACTTTTGCTTGTGGTGAGTCTGTCATGCCTATGGTGAGTCTAGGGAGTAGTGGGAGTCAACATGTCCTGCTACTAAGCACAGGGCCTCCTTCCAGCATAACCATAGGCAGACGGGTCGGGTCAGGGGAATTAAATAGTGAGGGGTTACGGCCAATTCTGCGTAGGTCGCAGCGGAGCAACATAGGCCAAAAACTGGTCCGGTGTCGAGAGACGGACGTATAGAATCAGTTAGGAATGTACCACTAACAAATGTAAATATTTTGTATATAGAAAATGTATTATTTGTAATGTTTTGTACTCATTTCTCTTTAAGTATTTCCTTAGTCCCGGAGTACTGAATTTAATCAAGGGGGAATGTGGCACCCCAGTGGTCATGGGAGTCACAGTGGCATTGTTCTCCTCACCAGGGGGGGGGGAAATGTTATGCCTGGAAGCAGCAGGGAAATCTCCATGTCAGGCACAATCATACATAACACTTCCTAACTCAGGTCAGAAGGTGGAGCTCAAGTCCTGGTTGGGACAAGCTTCCCTGTGCATTCTGGGCTGGGGAGGGGTTAGACAGGGAGACAGAAAGAGGGACCTCAGAATACAAGAGGCAAGAAAAGAGAACGGTCGCTGTAAGAGAGCTGTTGTGTAAGCTTTCCAGGACTCAGCGCAAGAATCAGTACACCAGGGTTCTCGATTGTCAGGTGCTAACGGCCCAGCAGTAAAACCCGGACAACAGGGGATTCCACATCTCCTTGCTCACCAGAGTCTCCCAAGGCGAAGTAGCACAATAGAGCCCGGGGCCGCAGAAATACAAACGGGCCCTACATCCGGTTCGCGCTGCCTGCCACAAGGGGCAAGGCATATAGCATCTCAGAAGTGGGATGCTGTGCTGCTTTAGGTCACAGCAACCCACGAACAGAGCGCCTCCAACCCAGCTGGCAAAGAGAGATTCCACACTGCTACCAGGCTGACCAGACCACTGTAACTTCAGGACTATAACGCCTGACCAGTAAAAGGTAAAAGAAACTACTGGCCTGTGTTACCCAGTTACTCTCGGCATCCTCAGTCCTGCACCCCAGCGCACACCACCATAGACTGCCACCCCCATTATCCTCCCAGGGCCTGGCTCTACCTGTGGGGAGCGGAACCATCTGAACTGTTACACCATCCGCCCCAGAGGACAGCCCCTGCTGCGGCGGCTAATCCCTGGCCACACACCACAGGTGGCGTCATGAGACAACAACTCCCAACATCCTCAACCCCTTCATCCTCATCTCCCCACCATCATCCCATCATCCATCCCTTCGTGGACACCTCGGGGTCACGATGTCGGGCAGGGCCACCCGTGGCACCCCCTGTCCATCACCAGCCCGGTGACGAGTATTCCCAAGGCCCCGTAGGGTGCTGCACTTCCCTCTGCTGACAAGCTTTTTGGAGATGGAAATTTCATTTTCCAGGAAGACTTGTCCACGCTGCCAAAAGTACCAATACCTGGTTTAATAACGACAGTATTGCTTGATTGGCCAGCAAACTCGCTTGACCTAAACCCTATTGAGAATCTATGTGGTATTGTCCAAAGCAAGATGACAGACACCAGACCCAAAAATGCAGATGAGCTGAAGACTGCTATCAAAGCAACCTGGGCTTCCATAACACCTCAGCAGTGCACTGGCTGATTTCCTCCATGCCATGCCGCATTGATGCAGTGATTCATTCAAAAGGAGCCCCGACTAAGTATTGAGTGCACTTACTGTACAGACTTTTCAGTTGGCCAACATTTCAACAGTTTAAAATCATTTTTTCAGTTTGCGCTATATATTCTAATTTTGTGAGATAAGACATTTGGATTTTAATTTTCTGTAAGCCATAATCAACAACATTAACAGAAATAAACACAAGAAATAGATCACTCTGTATGTAATAACTCTAAATAATATATGCGTTTGCCTTTTTGTATTGAATTACTGAAATAAATTAACTTTTTGATGACATTCTAATTTATTGAGATGTGCTTGTAAGTAATTTTGGTAATCCTAATTGACCTAAAACGGGAAAGATATTTTCTGATTTCATGTCAGATATTGAGAAAAACATGCATGTGTGTCTCTTTAGATAGTGTATGTACACTTCTGGTTTCAACTGTACATCATAGGAGGGGCTGGGCCATATATGTCAAAGGAGATGCTTGGCTCATATACATCACAGGAGGCGCTGAGGGCATATAAATCACAGGATATACTGGGGGCATATACATCACAGGAAATGCTGGGGGCATATACATCACAGGGGAGGGCTGGGCATAGACATGACTGAGGACACTGGGGGGCCCAGGCAGCTCTGGGGATGCTGGGGAGCACAGACAGCTCTGGAAACACTGGGAGGCACAGACAGATCTAGGGATGCTAAGTGCACAAACAGTACTAGTCACACTGGGGGCATGGACAGACGTGGTGACGCTGGGGGCACAAACAGTACTGGTGGCTCTGGGTGGCACAGACAGAGCTGGAGATACTGGTGGCACAAACAGTACTGGTGGCACTGGGGTGCACAGACACACCTGGGGACACTGGAGGCATAAACAGTACTAGTAGCGCTGGAGGTACAGACAGATTTGGGGATGCTGAGGTCACAGTCAGTACTATTAGCGCTTGGGAGCACAGATAGACCTAGCATCACTGAGGGGCACAAACAGTACTGGTTGCACTGGGAAGGCACAAACAGTACTGGTGGTGTTGGGAGACACAGACAGACCTGGGGATGCTGGGGTGCACAGACCGCCCTGGTGTCACTAGAGGCACAAAGTACTTGTGGTGTTGGGGGGCACAGACAGATCTGGGGACACTGGAGGCACAAACAGGACAGGTGGCACTGGGGGGCACAAATAGATCTAGGGACACAGTGGGAATAGACAGTATATGTGACGCTGGGAAGCTGAGACAGCCGCTCCTCTTCTGTGGGACAGGAGTGCTTTTTGCACCTACACAGCTTGTAAAATAGGTCCTCCAGTATATGCCTTACAACGCTGCATGGGTTAAAAAGAGCAGGCAGCCAGCAAGATGTGACTGGTGCCTGAGCACTACGGTCCATGGAAATCTGCCCGGGGGCTGCAGAAAAGGTCATCATGTAGCCTGGGGGCCACAGGTTCCCCACCCCTACACTAAAGGGTGTTTTTAGCCTTGTTTAACTTAATAAATAAATCATAAAAAATGGTGTAGAGCCACCTCTATTTTTAATAGCGCCAAGGTAAAGCAAACAGCTGCAGGCTGATATAATCAGGCTGGGAAGGTCTACTATTTGGCCCTTCCCAGACTAAAATATCAGCCTTCAGCCACCCCAAAATTGGCACATCAGAATAATGCTTTTACACAGCTATCAACCTAAAGAATATTACTCCAAATGTCACCACACCAGTGGAAATGGGTTGAGTAGGTAAAGAACCAGAATTGGCACATTTAATGAATGTTGCAATTCTGGGGCTGCTGCGGGCTCATATCTTTAGACTGGGAAATGCAAAATAACCATGAATCTTCCCAAACTGATAATGCAATATAGCTGGAGAAAAAGACATGACCCGCCCATCCAAAATCATGAATTGATCTAATGATGCTATTCGAAATTTATATACCTGAACATGAGGTTCTTGGTTTAACATTCTGATCAGACTGTATGAAGCCCAATGCCATGTCACGGCAAACCTCTTAGTTTGTCCTTAACTTATATGAAGTGATAAGGGAGTGGCGCCACGAGCCAACCATCACCGCAGCAACAGTGCACCAGCAGGGCAGGTGACCTGGTGAGTCATAATACTGGTGCTGCAAGGCTGAGTCCCCATTACTCCAGGCCACACTGACACAAATCCATTGCAACAATGGCCGCCACACAAGACTGAAGGCCCCGTCACACACAATGTGATCGCTAACAAGATCGCTAATGAGATCGTTGGTGCGTCACCGTTTCCGTGACGTAGCAGCGATCTCGTTATGTGTGACACCTACCAGCGATCAGGCCCCTGCTGTGAGATCGCTAGTCGTTGCTGAATGGTTGGGACCATTTTCTTCAAAGGCGATGTCCTGCTGGGCAGGACACATCGCTGTGTTGACGCCCACCAACAACCTCCTAACACAGTTCCAACGCCCGCCGAGATCGTTATACAGGTCGCTGATCCTTACTGTGTCGTTGGTAAGATCTGACTGTGGGACATCTCACCAGCGACCTCCCAGTGACTTACCAGCGATCCTTATCAGGTCAAATCGTTTTTGGGATCACTGGTAAGTCGTTAAATGTGACGGGGGGGAAGGAGCTGGACAACTCACCTTGCACAAGCTCCCAGTATGTGAACTGAGAGCAAAAAAAGCAGTCCTCTCTTGCAGTGTCCTGCTAATTGATCTTCTCAGCCTGATATCAGTCCCAAGCTTTACCTTGGCTGGTGGTTATCAAAAATACGAGGCACCCAACGTCGTTTTTTATATTTATTCATAGATTTTTTTATTAACAAGTACAGTAAACTATACAAGCAAGACACTAGTTGTATATCCAATGAATATCTATATGCCTTGTGTGTGCAGTTTAGTGTACTTGTTAATACATTTTTTAAAATATTTTTAAAATTATTTTTAAATTACTTTTTTATGTAGTTCCCAACAGCGACCTGGGAGTCAGAGCTGCGCTCTGGCGTTTTCCCCATGTAGTTCCTATTCCATTTGAGAACTGTTCCCATCCATTTCAGTGATTTTCCAGCCCTTCTGTTAGGGACTTCTAGAAAAATACTTGAGTTTCTCATTGGCTTCCATTATACTCGGTAGTTGAGTCGAGCCTGTCTGAGCATCCGACCTGCTCAATTCCAGTATCGAGCATTTTAGTACTCACTCATCACTAGTGTGAAGTCATCATGAAGCCCTCTTTGATTATGTGCCAATATTCGGAATACGTACTGTATTTGACATTGCCTTACAAAGAGCACTGGATGGAGTTTCAGGTCTTCTCTTTACCATATTTTTAAAAACCTTTTGTAAATATACATATAATTTCTAGTTCTAGTCTTCAGTCATTTACATTGTATGAATGTTATTGCTTGAACTGATTTAGATACATTTTTAAAGTGTTAATTTATTGTTTGGATGATGGTTACATTGCTGTCAAACCCAACTCTAAATGGAGTTGTCATCTTCTAAACTTTTAGGGTTCATTAAAATGTAGGTCACTTGACCACAAATTAATTTTGAGGTTCTTTGGTGGGCCAGGCAAGCCTTGACATTCTAAAATGGAATCTGCTAAAACATTAAATCCATTGAGATCCTCATGCAGTCATAGTTTTGTAGTATAAACGAGGATTAGGAAGTAAAATATAATTTAATGGTTTATTAAAATGACACTAACTACTAAGCTAAATAAATGAGGTGGTGTATTTCTTCATCACAGCTCAGTGGCTCTTAAATATCTATGATCAACTTTAAAGACTTTAACCATGAAATCAGCTTCATTTAAATAGGGAAACTTTCTCATGATGGTAGAGGTAGATCCCCCAGCGATAATTCATTTAACACCTTTTCTGGGGCTAAACTCTTTAAAGCTTTGAACTTTCTCATTTCCAAGTACACTTCTTTAAATAATGTATTTAACCTTGGGTGGTAGAAAACCTTTGGGGTCCCACTATGTACCAGGACCTAATAATTGCAATCTGTGCCCCCCTCCTCTTCATATCAGCTATCGGTCTATCGTACACTTTAGTGCTTGCTCTGCCGTGTGCTTGTGTGTTCTCTATGACAGACCTGCAAGACTCATCATTACAGCATATTTTAAGATTTCAGTATGATGGGAATGTAAACTACACTAAGTATAGCTCTGTCTCAGCATTTCTGGTTTCTTTCTGGTCATTCCACAGCATATAAAAATACATACAGTCATATGAAAAAGTTTGGGCACCCCTATTAATGTTAACCTTTTTTCTTCATAACAATTTGGGTTTTTGCAACAGCTATTTCAGTTTCATATATCTAATAACTGATGGACTGAATAATATTTCTGGATTGGAATGAGGTTTATTGTACTAACCGAAAATGTGCAATCCGCATTTAAACAAAATTTGACCGGTGCAAAAGTATGGGCACCTCAACATAAAAGTGCCATTAATATTTTGCAGATCCTCCTTTTGCAAAAATAACAGCCTCTACAGTAATGGCCAAAAGTTTTGAGAATGATACCAAAATTATATTTTCACATGATCTGTTGCCCTCTGGTTTTTAATTGTGTTTGTCTGATGTTTACATCACATACAGAAATATAATTGCAATCATATTATGAGTACCAAAAGGTTATATTGACAGTTAGAATGATTTAATGCAGCAAGTCAATATTTGCAGTGTTGACCCTTCTTCTTCAGGACCTCTGCAATTCTCCCTGGCATGCTCTCAATCAACTTCTGGACCAAATCCTGATTGATAGCTGTCCATTCTTGCATAAGCAATGCTTGCATTTTGCCAGAATTTGTTGTTTTTTGTTTGTCCACCCGTCTCTTGATGATTGCCCACAAGTTCTCAATAGGATTAAGATCTGGGGAGTTTCCAGGCCATGGACCCAAAATCTCTATGTTTTGTTCCATGAGCTATTTAGTGATCACCTTTGCTTTATGGCAAGGTGCTCCATCATGCTGGAAAAGGCATTGTTGGGCGCCAAACTGCTCTTGGACAGTTGGGAGAAGTTGCTCTTGGAGGACATTCTGGTACCATTCTTTATTCATGGCTGTGTTTTTAGGCAAGACTGTGAGTGAGACGATTCCGTTTGCTGAGAAGCAACCCCACACATGAATCGTTTCAGGATGCTTAACAGTTGGCATGAGACAAGACTGGTGGTAGCGCTCACCTCTTCTTCTCCTAATAAGCTGTTTTCCAGATGTTCCAAACAATCAAAAAGGGGATTCATCTGAGAAAATGACTTTACCCCAGTCCTCAGCAGTCCACTCCCTGTACCTTTTGCAGAATATCAGTCGGTCCCTGGTGTTTTTTCTGGAGAGAAGTGGCTTCTTTGCTGCCCTCCTTGAAACCAGGCCTTGCTCAAGCAGTCTCCGCCTCACAGTGCATACAGAAGCACTCACACCAGCCTGCTGCCATTGCTGAGCTAGCTCGGCACTGCTGGTAGTCCGATCCCGCAGCTGAAACAGTTTTAAGATATGGTCCTGGCGTTTGCTGGTCCTTCTTGGGCTCCCTGGAGCCTTTTTGGCAACAATGGAAGCTCTCTCCTTGAAGTTCTTGATGATGCGATAGATTGTTGACTGAGGTGCAATCTTTGTAGCTGCGATACTCTTCCCTGTTAGGCCATTTTTGTGCAGAGCAATGATGGTTGCACGTGTTTCTTTAGAGATAACCATGGTTAACTAAAGAGAAACAATGATACCAAGCACCAGCCTCCTTTTAAAGTGTCCAGTGGTGTCATTCTTACTTAATCATGACTGATTGATTGCCAGCCCTGTCCTCATCAACACCCACACCTGTGTTAATGGAACAATCACTAAAACAATGTTAGCTGCTCCTTTTAAATCAAAAAGGTCCGTGGAGCCTCTGTTAGGAGTCTCAACACAGAAACCAGCCAGATATCCCTCCGGGAAGGGCCCAGCCAAGGGGTGACTCTTTTTAGGAGACCACCATAATCACCATATTAAGTGGCCCTTTTAGTCAATATCCAACTTTTTGACAAGTTTAAAGATATGACAAGGGAAATACCAAGGCCAGGTAAATATGCAAATCAAAAAGGTCCGTGGAGCCTCTGTTAGGAGTCTCAACACAGAAACCAGCCAGATATCCCTCCGGGAAGGGCCCAGCCAAGGGGTGACTCTTTTTAGGAGACCACCATAACCACCATATTAAGTGGCCCTTTTAGTCAATATCCAACTTTTTGACAAGTTTAAAGATATGACAAGGCAATTGCATTCCTGCTCCTTTTAAGGCAGGAATGCAATGATGTTGAAATGTGTTTTGTGGGTTAAAGTTCATTTTCTTAGCCAATATTGACTTTGCAAGTAATTGCTGTTAAGCTGATCACTCTTTATGACATTCTGGAGTATATGCAAATTGCCATTAGAAAAACTTAAGCAGTAGACTTTGTAAAAATTAATATTTGTAGCAATCTCAAAACTTTTGGCCATGACTGTAGTCGTTTCCTGTAGCTTTTAATGAGTTCCTGGATCCTGGATGAAGGTATATTTGACCATTCCTGTTTACAAAACAATTCCAGTTCAGTTAAGTTTGATGGTCACTGAGCATGGACAGCACGCTTCAAATCTTCCCACAGATGTTCAATGATATTCAGGTCTGGGGACTGGGATGGCCATTCCAGAACATTGTAATTGTTCCTCTACATGAATGCCTGAGTAGATTTGGAGCGGTGTTTTGGATCATTGTCTTGCTGAAATATCCATCCTTTGCGTAACTTCAACTTCGTCACTGACTCTTGCACATTATTGTCAAGAATCTGCTGATACTGAGTTGAATCCATGCGACCCTCAACCTTAACAAGATTTCCGGTGCCGGCATTGGCCACACAGCCCCAAAGCATGATGGAACCTCCACCAAATTATACTGTGGGTAGCAAGTGCTTTTCTTGGAATGCCGTGTTTTTTTGCCTCCATGCATAACGCCTTTTTGTATGACCAAACAACTCAATCTTTGTTTCATCAGTCCTCAGAACCTTCTTCCAAAATGTAACTGGCTTGTCCAAATGTGCTTTTGCATACCTCAGGTGATTCTGTTTGTGGCGTGCTTGCAGAAACGGCTTCTTTCGCATCACTCTCCCATACAGTTTCTCCTTGTGCAACGTGCGCTGTATTGTTGACTGATGCACATTGACACCATCTGCAGCAAGATGATGCTGCAGGTCTTTGGAGGTGGTCTGTGGATTGTCCTTGACTGTTCTCACCATTCTTCTTCTATGCCTTCCTGATATTTTTCTTGGCCTGCCACTTCTGGGCTTAACAAGAACTGTACCTGTGTTCTTCCATTTCCTTACTATGTTCCTCACAGTGGAAACTGACCATTTTAATCTCTAAGACAACTTTTTGTATCCTTCCCCTGAACAACTATGTTGAATAATCTTTGTTTTCAGATCATTTGAGAGTTGTTTTGAGGAGCCCATGATGCCACTCTTCATTGGAGATTCAAATAGGAGAACAACTTGCAAGTGGCCACCTTAAATACCTTTCCTCATGATTGGATACACCTGCCTATGAAGTTCAAAGCTCAATGAGGTTACAAAACCAATTTAGTGCTTTAGTAAGTCAGTAAAAAGTAGTTAGGAGTGGTCAAATCAAGAAATTGATAAGGGTGCCCATACTTTTGCACCGGTGAAATTTTGTTTAAATGCGGATTGCACATTTTCTGTTAGTACAATAAACCTCATTTAAATCCAGAAATATTACTGAGTCCATCAGTTATTAGATATATGAAACTAAAATAGCTGCTGCAAAAACCCAAATTGTTATAAAGAAAAAAGGTTAACATTAATAGGGGTGCCCAAACTTTTTCATATGACTGTAAGCCCAATCTAATTAAATATAGACTCTAGTTGTGAGCTGTGCAAACAGTAGAGATCAATGCATTGTGGTCACTCATCCTACTCCAGCACATGCAGCATCTTTGGAACTTTTTAGTAAATTCACTTATTTATTATCTATTTACTTCAATTTTGACCTTAGGGAAACCATACAATCTGATTGAACGATTTAAGAAATAACACGGAACTGAGGAACTAATATTCTATCATTATGTTTCAGAAAAAAAGAGATTCTATTACTGTAAAAATATATAAATATCAAATTAACAAAAGAAGCATCATATACAGTATACAAATAAAGATCCGATCATCATCATTAGCTTTTGGATGTATGAAAAGCCAGAGCTCATGGTGCAAATGGACATCATAAGTTATATTGAGAAAGGCCACCGGAGGGAGACAAAGAAGTGAATTTTGAGCATTGAAATCGCACTGAAATAGGAAAACTATTAAACTGATGTATAAACTGTTATGGATTTTGTTAACAACAAGTATGGCTGCAATAGGTAACACCAATTGTTTTGACTAGATATACTTGATCCAAGATCTACTTGATCCTATTTAATGTCTAAATTTGAGAAGATGATGATGATGATGATGACCTGCTGATAGTAAGATTGTTTCAATTAGGGGCTATAGGAATAATTTATTTGTACCCATCTTCTAGATTTGAATGCACTGTGTAGCATCCCAACCCAGCTATGACCCAGAGCATTAAACTTTGCACATTGTACTATAGGATATATGCACTGCAACCACTACAACTAGAGATGAGCAAACCTGAGCTGCAAAATTCAGGGGTTCATACCAGACACTGGGTGTCCTGGCCTCAGACTCAAACTTTTAAAAAAAAGTCCTTGTCTGAGTTTGGAGTTCAGGTACTGTTCGTATGTTAAAAAAGTTTCTTGAAAGGCTGCAACACAGTTAATCAAAAAGCTTTATTGCATGTGGAAGTTGTCTGTACACTGTGTGAATAAAGAATAAAACAATGATGTGGGCTCCTGACAATTTTTGATAACCAGCGCAGGTATAGCAGGCAGCTGGGGGTTGCAACTCTGAGCTGTTAGCTTTAATTTGGCTGGTTGACAAAAATAGAGGGGATCCCAAGACGATTTTTTTTTAAATGATTTAAATAAATAAAAAAATATTGTTGGACCCCCCTATTTTTTGATAACCAGCCAAGATAAAGCTGACAGCTGGGGGCTGGCATTATCAGGCTGGTAGGGCTCATGGTTATTTTGCCTCTCTCAATCTAAAAATAGCAACCCACAGATGCCCCAGAAGTGGCGCATACATTAGATGCGCCAATTCTAGCGCTTTGTTTGATTCTTCCTGATTGCCCTGGTGTTGTGGCAATATTTTTGAGGTTGATGTCAGATGTGAATTGAATGCTCCCAAAGAGCTTGTTTTCAGAGTTATTCCACAGGTCACAAAGAACAACTTTAAAATAACATAGAATAATGAAAAAAAAATCTTGAAGCAGGAGGCGGAGGTCCAAGTGGAGGAGAAAATTGAGGAGTAGGTGAAGGTGGACGTGGCAGTGTAGGTGGAAGAGATGGAGGTGAAGGAGGTAGCCAATATGTTTTTTGCTTATTTTTAATTTGGGGAGGCCTAAAAGAATGGGAATGGCAAATTAAATGAAAAAACTGTGATGCAGTAAAACAATGGCTGGGGGCAGCTGCTATACTTCTCTAATCAGCTAATGGTACAGTCAAGTCTTGTGGAATTCACACCTAGTTAATTTTAATGAATGTGGGCATACCCACATTGGTTGTGGACAGGCGGTTGCACCTGTCTGTGATCACACTCCCTGCCGTGCCAAACACACTTTCTGACAGTAAACACACTTTCTGGACATATACTCCACCATGTTGTTGAAACGCTAGCTCCTGCTAATACAAACCATATCAGATGGTGGTGCTGAATGTTGTGGCATTGTGAGTAAGTTTTTGTGAGCAAGTTTTTACACATTTTGGCCAGACTAGCCCTTCTTTCCGAGGTGGTGTTGGTGCCCCAGATGTATTGGTGAGCCTTGTGCTTCTACTGAGCCCCACCTCAGTAGTGCATCTACCAGCACGCCCTTGTATTCCCGCATTTTCTGGCTACGCTCCAATGACGGAAGTAAGGATGGCACATTGTCCTTGAAGTGGGTATCCAGTAGTGTGGATCCCCTATAATCATTATGTGGTGCTCATGAGGCTTCAGTCGCAACAGAGGTACTGCACCTCATCCAGAGGTGCGCTGCTCGGGTCCAGACCCGCTGTGTGTGTCTGTGGCTCGAGGGATCCGCCAAACCCGGGGGTCACGCGGACACACCTAATAAAAAGGGGAGACGTAGATGTATGGGCTAGACCGTATTAAGTTCGTGACGCCACCCATGGTGTGTGGTGAGGTGGGACACCACCGCTGCAGTTGTGGGGCACCTGGGGGAGATGTAGTGGCAGCTGGATGTTAACCCCTCCGTGGGTAGGGATGGTTGCCCCGGGGCCCAGTGTCTTTGTGCAGGGTATAGCGACGGCAAGGGCCGGTGTGCCCAAGCAAGCAGGGGGATGTTTGGTTACTCACGGTAAATGAATCACACAAATCTTTTGGTAAACCAAGGTGTTGGTAGCCGGCGCCGCCGCCGGTTGCATTCAGGTCCCCCACCCGGGCTTTTGGTCACTGTCCTTTTCCTCTGCATTTGTTTTGTGTATGGTGGACTGCCTGGTCTGGAACTCAGGAGTCCACTCCCCGCTGGCTGTGGCTTAAGGAGCCATGCCCGCAGATGCTGGCCCGTGGGGTCTATGGGCCCTGGCGGTGGCCTTATCCCTATCGGTGGGCTGTTGTCTTCTTTTAGAGACTTTGGGTTGGACAGGACCTATAATCCTGTCCTCAATTGGTTAATTAGCTAGACCGCTGGTTCCGGTCCTGGCTTCAGGGTCCGAGTACCCCCTCTGTGCTACGGTTTCTGGGTCAGTTCTCCGTGTCGGTACCGGCGGGCTCCAACCCTGTCCCGGTCCACCTCGGATCTCCAGCAGCCATCTTCCTGTCTCCTGATAGACACTGACCACCGTCTGCCACCTAGCCAGAATGCCGGGGCTCCAACCCCGACGCCTTTGCTCTCTGACTTCGGTTGCACTTTCTCCTCTCTCACTCCTACTCCTCCAATCTTGAACTCCAAACTTCAACTCGAATCTAAACTGACTGTTTTCCCGCCCCCGGATTCTCTAGACCCCTAGGTGGGTATTCTCCATCCACCTAGTCCCGCCCACTGGTGTGCCTGTCCTACCCTTGGGGGTGACTAGGGTTTTGTTTGCTGGTGTAACCCTGTGAGGGATAGTGTTATGCGAGGGTCTATTCTATGTGTGACTACCTGGGACTCCAGAGTGTCAAATTTCCCCTTGGTTAAAAAAAAGACCGTCCGCGGGCTGTCCGACCACTGACATTTATTGAACTACAACTGGAATGCAAAAGGAAAGGGATAAGAATAAAAACATTAATCATTTCAAAACATTTCTTACCTCACGGGAGGCACAAGTCTTAAACGTTGCAAACAAAATTACTTTCCCATGGCACCCGCCACCCAATAAAACCTGCCCCCTGGTGCCACCGCTAAAACTGGTGCCCACCACTCTCCCAAGTCCAGGAACGGTTCCGGGTGATGCCCACAAGGGCCAGGTAAAAAAGTTCCTTACCCGACATTCCTTGTCACGGGTCCCAAGTCCAGGGGACCCCTGGCCTGGAGGGTAGTCACCGGTTGCAATGGTGAGTGGGCCTCGGCCTACTCTACCGCAGGCCCTTCCTTCAATCCGCCTCTCCAGAGGCCATGCCGCCTCAACAGGAAAGTAGCAGGGGATATTTACAAAGCCCAAAAGTTTTGGGGTTGGCCTGCCAGTTCTCGGCCTTGGGCCATTTTTAAAACAACATTTTCCAACCGGGGGTAAAACAACTGTTGGGATAGCCGGGAAACCGCTACCTTACTCCTTCTTTGTAGTTGAAGATGGTGGAGGAGGGTGGAGGCACAACTGCCCAGCGACCTTTGCCCATTTATTTACATCCAGGGCGAACCACCCCCTCTCTCCGCAGTGCCGGGTGTACGAGACCATCTCTCTGGGTTCCAGGTCTCAGTCCAGATGTCCTGTGGGCAGGTGAGGGGCTACATCCCTCTGGGATACAAAGATTTCCGCATCCACATCTGGCTCGTAAATTAACCCCCACCCCTTTTGGGGGTTAAAATAGTGGACCTGCCCAAGGTAAGTCGGGCCTCGCACCCGGAAGGTGGATTGCCGGAGGTGTTCTTTCTCTTGGTATGTCCGGGACAACACCTCCGCCTTTCTCTTTTCCCGGGCAGCTATTTCTTTCCGGAGCTGCTTCTGCTGCCGGTCCCAGTACGGGGCACGGTCTTCGGGCTCCTCCTCCTGCTCGGGAGCTTGGCTCATGCGGATGCTCTCAGTGCTGGCTACGACCAGCTCCATTCTCAGCTGAAAGCTCTGCTCCATCTTACCCTGCTCGGCTCCCCTGCAGATATACTCCGGCTGCCCAACAGCCGGGACCGGGTACGAATCTGCAGTCTGGGTTGCTGCTGCAGTTGAATTCCAGGTCGGCTCTGCCTCCGATGCGGCCGGGCGGACTGCCGGGGCCGATCTTGTCATACACGCGGTCATCCTTGGGGCCGGGGGTGACGTCATCTTTGGCGCGGCCGGGCTCTGGGCCAGAGGGGATGTCTTCCGGGCTTTCCTCTGGCGCGGAGCTGGTACGGATGCCGTGCTCATGGCCCGAGGTCCCCATTGCTGGGTCCTCACAGGTAGATGCAACGGGTTTCGCTGCCGTAGCTGACTGAGCGGGGCACTGGCTACAGGTACGGGCGGCGAGGGAGGCGACGTGGCAGACTGGGGCAGACCGAGCTCCTCAGCCGGTTGGGCCGGTTCTGGTGGAACAAAGGGGCATGGGTCGCTTACCTGCTCCTCCGAGGCCATCTCCTCTTCACATGCCGGGACGGCTGCAGCCAGATTCCTCATCTCGGCCGTCCATCTTGCCAGCAGATAATTGGCTTGGGCCGGGATCTTGCGGCACACCTTCGCGGTCTGGGCTTCTACCCAGTCAGCAGTTCCGTGAGCAGGCTCCCTCATCATCGGGTTGCCGGACGGGTGAGACATCCTCTCTTGGTGGTGTCCAGGAACGGAAGATGGCAGAGTTCTGGTGTCCCTGCCTCTTATTTCCTCGGATCACATGCCGTAGCTTCTGACTTTCCTCTTACTTTTTCGGGAGCCATCCCTCAGTGCGTTCTACTAGTTTTGTTTTCGGAGAGTCACTTCCGCCCGCCTCTTTCCCAGGGGGCGGGGCTTCCACTTCGCGCTCTTTCTTTGAGGAAGAAGACATTGGGTTGTCATTTTTCGCGCCCAAAAATGGCGATAAAATGGCGTCTTCTCAAAATTTTTACAGCGGAGCACCGCTGACAGTCCAAAACAAGGCGCATCCTCCTTTGTCGCGATGGTTACCTGATACACATCCTGTAGCGGCGAACTACATGTATCGGGAAACCGTAGCGACGAGTGAGAAACCTCCTCTGTCAGACGATACTCAAAGGCAGCGCGCTGGTCAATCAGAGGCAAGCGGCTCCTGCCTTTGACGTCAGCACTCTGTCAGCGGAAGTTCCGGCATCGGTCGCGATTGTTACCCGATACACATCTTGTACCGGCGAATTGCAAGTTCCAGTAGGTCGGTGATGGAATGGAAGGTAAGGTGATCATAATATGTGTGTGTGTGCGTTTGTGTTTGTACATGTTTGTATGTGTTTGTGTTTGCCTGCCATTGTTTTCAATGGTGTTCGAAGGTGTTCGAAAGTGTTTGATGAACGTTCGTCGAACGTTCGACGAACACACCCGCCATTCAACGAACCGAACTCGAATACTAGGGTGGTTGCTCATCTCTAATCTAGAGGGCATTAAGGGAGATGAAACGTCCCTGGCCGTGCTTACTGTTCTACGTATCAGTAGTTATGTGGTCCAAAAGTAATGGCAGGTGGGAATCACACACTGTCAAGCAGCAACCACCATAACTTTTTTTTTATAGGACTGGGGCCACACGGGGATTACTGCGATCCCCTCGCATGACACTCGGCTAATGCTGGCAGTACAGCAGAGCCAAATGTCATGCGAGTGTCCCTGTGACAGCTGCGGGGGGCAGGCCGGCACTGAGGAGGGGTGGGCCGGTGCTGAGGAGGGAAGGGAGGGATTTATCTCCCTTTCTTCTCCATAGCCAGCTATTGCCATTCTGTGCAACAGCCAGGCTGCTCGGATCCGGATCCGCTGTGTGGCTCGAGGGAACCTGACGCTGACCCGTGGGATCTATGAGCTCTGGCGGTTGCCCTATCCCTCTCTGTGGGTGGTTGTCTGCTTTTGGGACTTTGGTTGGGACAGGACCTATAATCATGCCCTCAATCGGTTGATTAGCTAGGACGTTGGTTCCGGTCCTGGCTTCAGGGTTCGAGTACCCCCTCTGTGCACGGTTTCCGGTCGGGTCTCCGGTGTCGGTACCGGTGGGCTTCAACCCTGTCCCAGTCCACCTCGGATCTGCCGAGCCATCTTCCCGTCTCCTGCTGACGGAGACCACCATCTGCCACCTAGCCAAGGCACCAGGGCTCCGACCCTGGCACCGTTCAACTTGAGCTTCTCCTCTGCTGGAGCTACACCTAGCTCCAGCCTCCACTCCTCTCAACTTGAACTACAGACTTGAACTACTTTGGACTCAATCTACTTCAGACTGAATGTTTTCCCGCCCCGGGCTGTCTAGAGCCCTAGGTGGCCGTTCCCTAACGACTGGTACCGCCCACCGGTGTGCCTGTCTTGCCCTGATGGGGGTGACTAGGGTTTCAGGTGGCTGTATGTAACCTAGGGGAGGGAAGGTGTTATGCGGGGGCCTATTGTGTGACTACCTGGTTTTGCCAGGGCGTCACATTCCCCCTTGATTTAATACAGACCGTCCGTGGGCTGTCCGACCACCAACATTTATTTAACAGGAACTGAAAATAGAAAAAGGAACAGTTTACAAGCATACTAACATTAAATACATTGGTTTTCTTCCCTTACAGGAGGCACTTTGCTTAAACGTTACACAAGTACAACCGGGACGGGACAAACCGGGTCTATCTCACCTCACCCCCACCTAAAACACCCTGCCCCCTGGTGCCACCACTAAGCAATGGTGTGCACCCCTTGCCCAAGTCCAGGACAAGTCCGGGTGTTGCCCTTTCGGGCCGGGTAAAAAGTTCCTTACCCGGCAGTCTTTTTCAAAGGCCCCACATCCAGGGGACCCCTGACCCGGAGGGTAGTCACCAGCTCTGGTGGTGACTGGGCCTCGGCCGACTCTACCGCAGGCCCTTCCTCCAACCAGCCTCTCCAGAGATTGCCGCAGGGTGAGAAGGTTGGGCAGTTAACTTTTTAAAACCTTTAAATACTGCTGCCGGAACAGCCTCCTCCTGCAGCATTCCCACAGGCCACCACCGGACAGCACGAGTCCCCAATGCCACCTTCGCTTACGGGCGGCATTGTCCAAAAGACTCTGTCTTCAGCTGCCGACGGTGCGGGTATGACTGCTCCTCCAGAACGGGCTCTGTCCTCTACCTGGGGCTCCGACCCCCGATGACATCTTCACTTTTAACTTGCAGGGGTGAAGACGTTCAACAAGAACAGAGCACTGCATCATTTAACTTCTCAACTGCCATGCCACCCCCCACCTGTTGTGCAGATGGCCTTCTCCAGGAACACGAGGACGTTCAACAGGGGTGGCAGGCATTTCAAACAGCAACTTGTAACTTTAAACTTGAAACTTGTGGCGAGTTCCACCACCTTTAATGCGGGCATCACATGAGACGAGCTATCGTATGATGCATCGTTGGGATCACGGTTTTCGTGACGCACATCCGGCATCGTTTGCGGCATCATTTCTTGTAACACCTCTGAGCGACGCTGAATCGGTCACAAATCGTAAGTCGTGTACACGTCGCTTATTTTTAAAAAATCGTTTATTTTTCATGGCGCCGGTTGTTCATCGTATGCGGGGCAGCACACATCGCTCTGTGTGACACCCCGGGAACGATGAACACAGCTTACCTGCGTCCCGCAGCACCCGCCGGCTATGCGGAAGGAAGGAGGTGGGCGGGATGTTTACGTCCCGCTCATCTCCGCCCCTCCGCTTCTACTGGCCGGTGGCTGTGTGACGTTGCTGTGACGCCGAACGTCCCTCCCCCTTCAGGAAGAGAATGTTCGCCGCCCACAGCGAGGTCGCTCAGCAGTTAAGTGCTTGTGATGGCGGGTTAACGACTTTGTGCGACACGGGCAGCGATTTGCCCGTGACGCACAAATGACGGGGGCGGGTACGATCGCTCGTGCGATCGCACAATAGATCGTACCGTGTGACGCCCGCATAAGGCCGGGCATTCCCAGGGCACACACTAGCAAAGTGCCCGGGCAGCTTGCAGTGCCGACAGATTGGCACTATCACACCCCCGACGGCTGACGGGGCCTCATCTTCGGAGGTGGACTCCGCTTCTGCCTCGTACACCTCCAACGCATGGGATGTATGGGACGATAAAGCCATCCAGTATCCATTCCCACCTCATCGCGGGACATACGCAGCTACTGGAGTGTCGACACCGGAACTACTCTCATCCGTCTCCTCCAATTCTGAGCTTGCAGCTAAGGGATCTTCTGCACCGGGCGCCATTCCCGTTGCGGCCGGGCAGACTGCCGGAGCCGACATCCTTCCTGTGGCAGGCGGGTCACCGCCAGCTGCTACACGGGGAGTCACTACCAGAGTCCAGGGATCCTCCGCTCCTGCGACCGGAGCGGGAGCTGCAGCTTCTTCAGCAATTGCTTCATTCGCGGGTGCCACCAGCCCAGTGGCGGCCGCTGCACCGCCGTCCATGTTTGGCGCCGACATCTTCCCGCTTCTCCCCCTTGGTCTTTTGCCAGCACTCCTTCATGCGGCTGGTTAGTTTCGTTATCGGCCTCAGGGTGTTGTTTCCTTCCAGGGGGCGGGGCTTCATCTTCGCGCTCTTTCTCAGGGAGAAGACGCTGAACTGTAGTTTTTCGCACCTAAAAATGGAGGCAAAAATTGAGACTTCTGAAAAATTTTTCAACGGATCACCGCTGACTGTCCAATTCAAGGGGCACTTCCTTCAGGTAGGTGGATGGATTTCAATCCTGTTCATGATGCCAAGTTTTGGGGTGTGCCGCCCCCACGCCCGCAACAGACGGACTGCTCGGATCCGGACGAGCTGTGTGGCTCGAGGGATCCTCCGGACCTGGGGGTCACGCGGACACGCCGAATAAAAAGGGAGATGTAGTTGTACGGTAGAGTCCGCTCCTGTCTTGCTGTGTACCTGAGGAGCCGTGCCCGCTGTGTGGCTCGAGGGAACCTGACGCTGACCCATGGGATCTATGGGCCCTGGCGGTTGCCCTATCCCTCGCTGTGGGTGGTTGTCTGCTTTTGGGACTTTGGTTGGGACAGGACCTATAATCCTGCCCTCAATCCGTTGATTAGCTAGGCTGTTGATTCCGGTCCTGGCTTCAAGGTCCGAGTACCCCCTCTGTGCATGGTTTCCGGTGGGCTCCAACCCTGTCCCGGTCCACCTCGGATCTGCCGAGCCATCTTCCCATCTCCTGCTGATGGAGACCACCATCTGCCACCTAGCCAAGGCACCAGGGCTCCGACCCTGGCACCGTTCAACTTGAGCTTCTCCTCTGCTGGAGCTACACCTAGCTCCAGCCTCCACTCCTCTCCACTTGAACTACAGACTTGAACTACTTCGAACTCAATCTACTTCAGACTGACTGTTTTCCTGCCCCGGGCTGTCTAGACCCCTAGGTGTGCGTTCCCTAACCGCCTGGTCCCGCCCACTGGTGTGCCTGTCTTGCCCTGAGGGGGGTGACTAGGGTTTCAGGTCGGCTGTATGTAACCTAGGTGAGGTAAGGTGTTATGCGGGGGCCTATTGTGTGACTACCTGGTTTTGCCAGGGCATCACAATTCTAGCTCTCCACTCGCGGTACACCGGTGTACTGCGAGTGCAGTACGATTTTTCTCTCGCCCCATTGACTTGAATGAGTGAGAGAGAAACAATGATCGCATTACAATCGCAGCATGCTGCAATTGTTTTCTCGGTCCGATTAGGGCTGAGAAAATAATTGCTCATGTGTGCTGACACAGGCTAATATTGGTCAGAGTGGAATGCAATTTTTTATCGCACTCCACTAGCACCAATTTTCATGCCGTGTGTCTTAGGCCTAACTGTCCTTCTGCACCAGCTGGAATGGCAGCATTTCAAAGGCCAGGAATCTGGAAATTCTGTCATTCAGGACCAGGTTTCGTGGGTGGGTAGGGATGTACTTCTGTGACGGCCCTGACTATATCAGGGTGTCACAGGGAACTGCATCCTCTCCTTTCATGGTGCAGGGCCCACCTCCCATGGTTCCAGTAACCCAGATACAGGTGTCATACCATCTGCACTACAAATCCCAACATGCACCTCATACCAGGATGGTCAGGCACACCAGTGGGATGGTCTAGTGGGAAAGGGCCACCCACCTATGGGTCAGGCAGACTGGTGGGAGGGAGGAAGTGGAGAGCAGAGCTTAGAGACAGTGGAGAGAGAGCTCCCGAAGTGTGAGGAGCTGGAGGGAGTTGGAGCTCCCTGAAGTGACTTATGTTGGGTCGCAAGCAGTGACCCAGGGCCAGAGGAGACGGTAGCCAGCGTCAACTAGCGACAACGACTGACTGGTGCCAAGCACGACAGGGTGCCAGGACCCTAGATTGTGGAGAATCTGTGCAGAAGCTCTATGCACCCAATTATTGACCTGCGGTGGAAGGGGTCTTTCAGGGACCTTCCCTATGACCCCAGAGGTTGGGGGCGACAGCACACTGAAGGAGACAGGGTTTCCCATACAGACAGCCCGCAAAGGTCCCAAGTGCCAGCTCCCAAGTGCAAGAACTTCGCCTAATAACAGAAGAACCATTCCTGATAGTTCCAGACTATAGGGACTCAAGACAGAAACACTGTGTACGGAGGAAGGCACTGGATCACTAATGACACCTGAGGCACGGGACCTGGACGTGTTCCCTAAGAGCTGCAGTGACTCACAGAGACTTGGTTCAGCAGCGTGTGTGCCTCTTTTATTCTGCGGTACTGTGGATTCAACAGTGAGTAAAACCCTGCCCCTGTACCCAGCCTGCCATCCCATCCACTCCACCCGAGCACCGGGGCCTCCATACCTGTGTAAGGACCTGCCATCCAGCTGCTTCTCACCATCTGCCCTTGTCCTCCATCCAGCAGTGGCGGTACTTCCCTTTACCGCAACCCACAGGTGGCGTCACAAACTCTCCTTGTAAACATCCCCCCCTTTACATCAAAGTGGCCGGTCCGGGGACCCTCGAGCCACAGCAAAATCCCCGGATCCGAGCAGTCTAACTGCTACAGGGATGGCACACTTCCTTTTACTCTCCATGACAATGTATGCAGATGGTGCTCAGGTTAAGAACATTAATGCCTCACTGTAGGCTCTGACGGCACAGCGTGCAAACCACCTGTTTCTTGTTGTCAGTGTGACGCCCTGGCCGGGCCAGGTAGTCACAGATAGGCCCCTGAACTACACCTTTCCCTCACAGGTGACATCAGCCAACCTTCAAAACCCTAGTCACCCCCCTCAGGGCTAGATAGACACACCAGGGGGCAGAACCAGGCGGTTGGAAGAGGCCCACCAAGGAGTCTAGACAGCCCGGAGGCGGGAAAGTGTTCAGTTCAGTACAGTGTTAGAGTTCAAGTTGGAGAGGAGTGTGGGCTGGAGCTGTGTCCAGCTCCAGCAGAGGCAAATTCCCCAAATTGAACGACGCCAGGATAGGAGCCCTGGTGCCAGTGGCTAGGAGGCAGACGGCGGTCTCCGTCTGCAGCAGTTGGCAAGACGGCTCGGTGGAGTCGAGGTGGCCCACCGGTACCGACCCGGGGAACCGACTCAGAAACTGGAGCATACAGGGGGGTATTCGGACCCTGAAGCCGGGTCCAGAAGCGACTGGAACCGGTTAATTTACCGATTGAGGCCAGGACTAGGGGTCCTGTCCCTCCCAAAGTCCCTATTAGAAGACAACAGCCCACCGAGGGGGATAAAAGGCCACCGCCAGGGCTCAGAGATCCCACGGGCCAGCGTCTGTGGGTAAGGGCTCCTTAGGCCACATCCAGCCGGGAGCGGACTCCTGAAGTTGCAAGCACAGGCAGTCCACCATTCTAAAAAGGTGCAGGAGAAAGACAGAGACCACCAGCCGGGTGGGGGACCAGAACGCAGCCGTCTGCAGGCACCGACCACCATCACCTTGGTTTACCAGAGACTCGTGTGTTTCCTTCAATAGTGAGTACACCAGCAACCTGCAGTTGCCCATCTCCCTGTAACAAAAAGCCCAACGGGTCCCGGGGCCACCATCCCTGCCCACGGAGGGGTAACAACTTGCTGCGTAACATCTCCTCCGGGTGCCCCGTAACTGCAGCGGTTGTGTCCAACCTCACCACACACCGTGGGTGGCATCACGAACTTAATATGGCTCAGCCCGTACATATACGTCCTACATCCACCACTACAAACCCCCTTTTTGATTGAAGTGACCGCGAGACCCCCAGGTCCGGAGACCCTCGAGCTACCCACAGAAGGTCCGAATCCGAGCAGCTTGGCTGCTGAGAGCAGGGCGGTACATCAGCACATTGCCTGAAGAAATGCCACGCAAGGGAGCTCCTTTGAGCTGCCTTTAGTGTGCTCAGTATATTGGTGTGGTGGGCAGTAGCAGATGATGTACTGGCTAGGGGCCGGCCACTGTGCTTTTGCATTCTGCTCCCTCTTTTGCTATGTAGCTGGAGCAGCGTCGTTGCCACTTTTTTCTCTGAGCTGGGCATATCACTTGGATGGCCTGAACTTGTGGGGTCTAGGACCTCACCATCCTAAGCTTTATTTTCCACCTACTCCTCACCCTTGCTCTCTTTGACGGTCTGCACATTGCAGAAAACTGCAGCAGTTGACACCTGTGTTTCCTTATCATCATCAGAGATGTGCTGTGGTGGTCCACTGACCATGTGCACTAGCCCTCCCACTTTCTCATCCTCAAATTGAACAAGTAGTTCACATCAGTGCATTCAATCTTTGACACTTCTGGGGCAGGGAAACTTGGATGGCCCATGGAATCCCAGCCAGCAGAGAAATCAAAAAGCAGTAATAATTACGAAACATATACAGCTACACACAAAAATGCTAACAATGAAAAAGTGAACTCTGGCATTGCATTACTGCTATAGGAATATATGAAAAAAAAGATATTTAGCTTATGTATTGGCCAATGCATGTGAGCCCGATAACCAACGGAAAGGTGATATCTGTATATTGGGAACCTAACTTCAAATGCCACTCTCTGGGTAAAAAACCTCCATGTCTGGTCAAAATGCTGCTATCTGGGTTAAAACCTCAACATCTGGGCAACTAGACTTCTGCTATAAAGGGGAGTGAACTCAGCCTGCTTATAGGGTGGAGTGCTCAATCAGAAACAGATGCGCAGCAATTATACAAAAAGACTTACCCGCACATTCAATAGGTGTGAACAGGTGCTAGCTGAAAAACACATTATAACTACGAAACATATACAGCTGCATACTAAAAAGTGAACTTTGGCATTGCATTACTGCTATAGGAATATTTGAAAAAAGAGATGTTTAGCTTATGTATTGGTTAATGCATGTGAGCAAAATAACCAATGGCAAGGTAATCTCTTAGGTTTCCAATATACAGAGATTACCTTGCCATTGGTTATCGGGCTCACATGCATTGAACAATTCATAAGCTAAATATCTTTTTTTTTAAATATTCTTATAGCAGCAATCATATTGAAATGGAAGGAGTATCATACCAATGCAAATCTACCAAGACCTGGCTATCCATCCAAACTTTCATCTCAAACATGGAGAAGACTGATCAGAGATGCAGCCAAGAGGCCCATGATCACTCTGGATGAACTGCAGAGATCTACAGCTGAGGTGGGAGAGTCTGTCCGTAGGACAACAATCCATCGTACACTGCACAAATCTGGCCTTTACGGAAAAGTGGCAAGGAGAAAGCCATTTCTCAAAGATATCCATAAAAAGTGTGTTTAAAGTTTTCCACAAGCCACCTGGGAGACACACCAAACATGTGGAAGAAGGTACTCTGGTCAGATGAAATGAAAATCAAACTATTTGGACACAATGCCAAATGATATGTTTGGTGTAAAAGCATCACAGCTCATCACCCTGAACACAACATCCCCACTGTCAAACATGGTGGTGGCAGCATCATGGTTTAGGCCTGCTTTTCTTCAGCAAGGACAGGGAAGATGGTTAAAATTGATGGGAAGATGGATGGAGCCAAATACAGGACCATTCATGAAGAAAAACTGTTGGACTCTGCAAAAGACTTGAGACTGCGACGGAGATTTGTCTTCCAACAAGACAATGATCCCAAACATAAAGCAAAATCTACAATGGAATGGTTCACAAATAAATGTATCCAGGTGTTAGAATGGCCGAGTCAAAGTCCAAACCTGAATCCAATCGAGAATCTGTGGAAAGAGCTCAAAACTGCTGTTTACAAATGCTCTCCATCCAACCTCACTCAGCTCGAGCTATTTGCAAAGGAAAAATGGGCAAGAATTTCAGTCCCTCGATGTGCAAAACTGATAGACATACCCCAAGCGACTTGCAGCTTTTATCACAGCAAAAGGTGGCACAACAAAGTATTAACTTAAAGGGGATGAATAATATTGCACGCCCCATTTTTCAATTATTTATTTTTTAAAAACGTTTAAAATAAGCAATAAATTTTGTTCAGCTTCACAATTGTGTTCCACTTGTTGTTGATTCTTCACCATAACATTAAAATTTTATCATTATGTTTGATGCCTGAAATGTGGCAAAAGCTTGAAAAATTCAAGAAGGACGAATACTTTCGCAAGGCACCATATGCTGCGGTGGCAAAGCCCAGTTCCGTGACCCCGGCGGTATCGTTAAACGGGAAATGATGCGGATGATGGGAGATATTCGTGATGCCACCTGTGGTACTCGGCCAGAGACAGCCGACGCTGCAGGATGGGAACCACTGGCTCAGATGGTAGTGTAGCTTGGATGGTGTAGCTCTCCACAGGTAGAGCTGGGCCCCAGGGAAGTTGAGAGTAGTAGTCTTGATACTGGATAGAGGGATTTAATGTTGGGGTGCAGGACTGAGGCTGCTAGTAATAACTGGACAACACAAGAGCTGTAGTTTCCTTTACCTTTTACTTGATGGTAGAATGTACAAGCCCGGGAGACTGGTCCGGTAGGTAACAGAGGTCTGGTCAGCCTGGAAGCAATTGGGGGAATCCATCTAGCCAGGTGGGTTGGAGGCCTTCCTTCTTGTGCTGTAGTGTGCGGGTCCCAGTGGCTTGGAGCTACACTGTGGTCCCTTCTTCTCGTGTTGGTAGTGATTCTCACTCGTATGACAGGCAATGTGAGTCCTTTACTGGTGCCGCTCTTTAGTCATGGCTCCCAGCTTTACTATGCTGCTGTACCCGGGCACTGGGTGGGTCAGGAGACTTGCAATCTTCTATCTTCCATATTCTGCTGGTGGGACTTTAGTACCCATACAGTCTGGGGCTCCGGTGCCTTGTGATCTGCGCTCGATCCTGAGAGAGCTCAGTTACAGCTTCCTTCTCAGAGACCATCTCCACTGTTCTGCCTAGTTTAGTTTCACTTTAATGTGTCTGTGTGTTGCTAACTCCTCCTCCAGGCCAGAATGTATAGAGAAGCTCACCTCAAACCGGGTTCTCGAGCTCCTCCTTCTGGTCTGGAGGAGGAAATGTTGAGTGCTGGTAATCTAGCATGGGAGACCCCCCCTTCTTGCTTCCAGGCAAGGATCACCCCCTCTCGGAAGGACAATGTTACTGTGGCAACCGGATCACTGAGGTGCCACACATGTACAGTCAAAGCTGGTAGGTACAGCAAGTATGGCAGGTACACATGGTACAGCCAGTATGGCATGTCTTGGCAAGTGTGGCAGGTGCTGACAAGAACAGCGGGTGCCAAAACATTGGTATGGGTTAGCAAACACAGGTAACAGACAAGGATACAGCGAACAGGATCTAACAACTAACAAGCGTGTCTCTAGCAGTATATCCATTGCTGTGCTGCCAGGTGATACCTGTGCAGCATACTCAGACCCTGGGAGCCGGTGACAGTAACTAAGGCAGATGACACCGTTAAGTGGCTGGGAGGGTAAGTGTATCCCTACCAGGAGAAGAAGGTGGAACAGCGGGGATGCCGACGCGGGCATTACAGTACCCCCACCAACTTATGCCCTCTCTATTCAAAGCTCAAAAGGAATCTCTTCAGGAGGAGATGGGCATTAACATTCTTCTTGAGCTCCCATGACCTTTACTTAGGACCAAAACCCCTCCAATAACCAGGAAAAGGGTTTTACCTTTCATCTTCTTCATAGCCTGGATAACTTTACCTCAAAGATGTCCTCTGAGCTTACTGATAAAGGCAAGGTACCAGAATTCTTGAAGTAGCGGCTCAGGATGACTGCCTTGAGGAGAGACATGGAAGGAATTAAGGAATTGGGGATACATAAGGAGGCTGGAAGCTTTCGCTTGAAGGATACGGCATTAATCTGCTGAAGGACCTTGAAGGGACCAATAAAGTGGGGACCCAACTTCTAGGAAGGCATCTTGAAATGGACATTTCTGTAAGAGAGCCATACCTTGTCTCCAGGCCGGAACGAGGGAGAATCCAAGCATTATCCGCATGCCTTTTTTTTTCCGTACAGAGGAGTGCTCCAGAGAGATTTTGGAGAAACTCTTGATGAGAGCATCGGCTGCAGGGTTGCTAGAGGTGGCAGCCACAAGGAAAGGAATATTGGGCTGCTGTTCATATACAACAACAAACAGGAGAACAAGAGTATATGTGCAAAACTAGAAATCTTTATTGAGACATACACAACAGGAAAAGGATTAAAAAGGGGGCTTACTACCATATCAAGATAGGGACAGATATACAATAAGTCAAGGTTTGGTAAAAATAACAATCCTCATATATAGACTAGAATAATTAAAAAAAATTTGAGTGTAATTACTGTCAAAGAAAGGGTTAATATCACCCAAGACAAATGTATGCAATGATAGTATGATAGGGACTGTGGATAGGTTTCAAATCATCATGGTCTCTCCGACCAGTGGTAAGGAGAAGCCATGATGATAATTATCCCAAAATATAGCATGAATGACTAAAAAAATAAAGGGTCATGTAACGATTAAGTATCCACATCAGGCATACATTATTAGCAAGAAAAGAGGAAAGTTCATTTTTCTTACCTAAAGTGCAAGTGCTTAACAGGTAATTCCTAAAGTATGCTCCTGACGTAAATAACCCAATCCACAGTCCCAGGATCAGTGTGAAGTCCCTAGAGAACGCTCAGGATCACCGCTCACGCGCGTTTCGCGAGAGTTGTTGCTTTATCAAAGTGGAGAGCCTAAGTGGTAGAGACAGTACCAGTCGCCTTTTTAAATAATCCTCCATAAAGGAATAATAGAAAACAGGTGCGATCCCACGGCCGCCGAAACCGGAAATTACGTATAGTGTATGAGGGTTGGGTGGATCTAACCCACTGATACCGCTAGTATGGGTGTCAAGGACGCGCTTCCTAAAGGGGGCTTTACACGCTACGATATCGTTAATGTTTGGTCGCCGGGGTCAAGTTGTTAGTGACGCACATCCGGCGTCATCAACGATATTGCAGCGTGTAATACTTACCAGCGACCTTAGGCGACCTCAAAAATTGTGAAAATCGTTCACCATGGAGAGGTCGTCCCAAAGTAAAAAATCGGTAAGGGTTGTTTAGCGTTGTGGTTCATCGCTCATGCGGCAGCACATATCGCTATGTGTGACACCGCATGAGCGAGGAACGTCTCCTTACCTGCCGCCGGCCCAAATGAGGAAGGAAGGAGGTGGGCGGGATGTTACGTCCTGCTCATCTCCGCCCCTCTGCTTTAATTGGCCGGCCGCTTAGTGACATTGCGATGACGTCGCTGTGATGCCGAACGTCCCTCCCCCTTGAAGGAAGGATTGTTCGGCAGTCACAGCGATGCCGCCGACCAGGTAAGTATGTGTGACGCTGCCGTAGCGATAATGTTCGCTACGGCAGCGATCACAAACAATCGCATGCGCGACGGGGGCGGGTACTTACACGGTTGCTATCGCTAGAAATTGCTAGCGATATCGCTACCGTGTAAAGCCCCCTTTAGTGATCACTGGACCGGAAGTGGTCACAGATCCATGCGGTCCTGCCTCCCGATTTTATTGGTCTAATTCAACGGTGGAGTTGTATCTCTCCCAATGACCGCTGACACAATTCTCATCAGACTTCACCGCCCCACTTAACCTGAGGGCCCCACGTGGCTCCGGGGACGCGTCCCCCCGGTAACCACGCTCCGCCACTCACAGTCAAGCCAAGCAAAGTACACACCCCCAACTCGAGTGACACGTGACGCCGGTACGTTCACATGCTCCAGGGGACGCGTCACCCTGGAAACAAAGTAAACACACACAGCAGCACAGTCACCGGTGCAGGGAAATGATAGAAGTGCAAAATGAAAGCGGACACAAAAGGAGACATAATAAACCACCTCAAATTTCCTTTCATGAGTGCAAGCGGAGGTGTAAATATTGCATCATTATGGGCCAGGTCAGGACAAAGTCAAATAATATTACACATATAAGTTTAGAACTATATCCACCAGACATTTATCCATATGTATACATGTATTAGCAGCAAATTTACAGCAAGGAAACAATTATATGCCCTATGTAAGGTACAAATTGATAAAAGTCCTATAAATGAGCATAAACAATATTTTATATACAGTTTCGTTATATAAATAGATTCGGGAAAAGGGAAGAATTTGTCCATTGCCTCTTGTTGGTTCCAGACATAAGGGAGACAACACTCCGTATGGTGTAGCACGGTATTCAAGCGAACCACAAAAAACGCACCAATATGAACTATTACAAAAAAGGAGAAGGGAGAAATTAGATATACAGCAATATTAAAAAGCAATATTAAAAACAGCCGGTCTGCGATAAACACCACTGAGTAACAGATTACTCATGGTAGAACCAATGAAGAAGGATGCAATTAAAATAAAAACAAAAATAATAAAAATTATGTAATAAAATATGCTAAAAAAGAGAGAGAAGAGAAAACACAGGAACCCATATGCCGCTCACAAAAATGACACAATACTGCTGTTCTCATTGAGTCCCTTGGGGACTAAGGCATCCAAAGTTGTGATCCAGCGGGCCTCAACCTGGGCCAGCCGTTTTTTTAGGTCACCGCCTCTAGAGCCGCCACGAACAACATCAATCCCTTGCACTTTCAGACCCGACGGATTACTACCGTGGAATTTTCTGAAGTGCCGAGGGAGAGTCTTGAGAAGTGTCACATCAGTAACGTCCCTGGCGCCACTTATATCCCGTATATGCTCCCTTGTACGCACCCGCAGCTCTCGTGAGGTGAGGCCGATGTATACAAGGGAGCACGGGCAGGTTGCATAATAGATCACAAATGTTGTAGCACATGTGATATGGCAACGGATATTCATAGTCCTTGTTCCATCGGATGATGTAAAAGTGGTTGCACGAAGGATATTGGGGCAAGCCAAACATCGGCCGCATGGAAAGCATCCCTCCAAGGGACCGCGAGTGCTGAATGGGTTAGAAACATGAGGTACATAGTGAATTCTTACCAGGATGTCACGGAGATTCTTTGAGCGACGGGCTGTCATGAGAGGACCGGGAGGGAGTATGTCGGCTAGGATGGAATCTAATCGAAGAACAGGCCAGTGCTTCTTCAGAATATCTCGCATGGTCTGCCAGTGGCCATTGTAAGTGCCTATAAAGCGAACAGGAGGGTCAGATTGCCGTTGTTTTGGAATGTAATTAAGCAATTGTTGGCACAGAGTCCGCTTAGCATGTAAGTATCCTCTCTTGATACATCGATTGCTATAACCACGGTCTGTGAAGCGGCACCTGAGATCAGCCGATTGTTGTTCAATTGAATCGTCAGAGGAACAAATTCGCCTCGTCCTCAAAAATTGGCCGGTCGGGATGGCGCGTATTGTAGCTGGTGTATGGGCTGATGAGGCATGCAGCAGGGCATTGACTAAGGTGGATTTGCGATAAACACTAGTTTGTATAGTTGACAATAGATCCACCTCGATGTTAATATCTAGAAAGTCAATGCACCTGCTACTATGCCTATAAGTCAATTTGATATTTAGATTATTGGTATTTAAATGCTCCATAAATTCGTAAAGCTGCTCCACTGTGCCCTGCTAAAAGAAAAGAATGTCGTCAATATATCTGAGCCAGCACTGCACATGGGGGCTAAGCCCGATGCCTCCCTCGCCAAAGATCAACCTCTCCCACATGCCGAGAAAGAGCTTGGCATACGAGGTGGCGCAGGCCGCCTCCATGGCAGTGCCACGTTGCTGCAGATAAAATTGATCCTTAAAAATAAAAAAAGGGTAAGAGTAAGGGTAAAGTGGAGCAGCTCAAGGATAAATCTATTTAACTCGCCATCACGACCGCCCATCTCGAGGAAGAGGCGGACAGCCTCCAACCCATCAGAATGAGAAATACAAGTGTACAGGCTCTCCACATCAGCTGTAACAATCAGCATATCATGATCCATAAAGATGCCATCAATCCGCCGGAGCACATCAGTCATGTCACGGACATAGGAGGGATATTTGGATACTTAATCATTACATGACCCTTTATTTTTGTTGTTATCCATGCTATATTTTGGACTAATTATCATCATGGCTTCTCCTTACCACTGGTCGGAGAGACCATAATGATTTGAAACCTAACCACAGTCCCTATCATACTATCATTGCATACATTTGTCTTGGGTGATATTAACCCTCTCTTTGACAGTAATTACACTTAAATTTTTTTTAATTATTCTAGTCTATATATGAGGGTTGTTATTTTTACCAAACCTTGACTTGAATTGTATATCTGTCCCTATCTTGATATGGTAGTAAACCACTTTTTAATCCTTTTCCTGTTGTGTATATCTCAATAAAGATTTCTAGTTTTGCACATATACTCTTGTTCTCCTGTTTGTTAGGATTTTGACTAGTGCTGGCACTAATTCCGCCTTACCCTGGTTGATTTGGTGCTTTCCTTGATGGCTCTGTTTATGAGAAGTGTGTTGTTCATATACAATGTAGGAGAACTCAGCCCAAGGTAAAAGATTGACTCATTTGCTGTGGTGTGCATTGACAAATTGCTGCAGTCCCTTGGACTGACGAGGTAGGCTGAAGAGAAGTCCAGGGTGACATTCAGCAGCTTGCAGGTGTTTCTCCAGAATTTGGATGTGAACTGGATACCTCTGTCAGAAACTATGTGGAGGGGTATACAGAAGACATGCTGGATGAACTGCTTGGTGAGCATGGGAGCAGAAGGAATACTGGAGAACGGAGTGAAGTGGGAAATTTTGAAGAAATTATCCAACACTACCCAGTTGAAGGAGCAACCGGAGTACATGGGGAGGTCAGTGATGAAGTCCATTGTTATGTGCTGCCAGTGAACAGAATGCACAGTAAAGGTAGTAGTCACCTAGAGGGCAGCTTCTTAGAAGTCTTCATGCGGGCACACAAAGGACAGGCTGACATACAGTCCAAAACATCTTTGCACAGGGTTGGCCACCAGTAATGCCGCAAGATGAGAAGAGTTGTCTTCTTCTATATGGCATGACCTGCAAGCTTAGAGGAATGACCCCCCTGTAGCACTAATCTCCTGTCCGCTTCAGCAACAAAAATCTTTGCAAGTGGTACCCAAGACAAGCTTACTGGAGCTGTCAAAAGCATTTTGGAGAGCTCAATAATGAGCTGAGGTTCCTCCTCTTAGTCAGCAGAAGCAAATGACGTGGAGAGCACATCCGCCTTGACATTCTTTTCAGCAGGCTGCAATTGGAAAATAAAGTTGGAGTACAGACAGTTTTCGCTCAGTCTCTGCAGATCGTGGCAAACATTTATCTTGTGTGTTGGCAGTTCAAGGCAGAACAGCAGGATGTCGTCCAGGTACATGACCACTTATGAGTAGAGAATGGTACTGGAAAATATAATTTACAAACTTTTGGAAGACTGCAGGATAATTACTGAGCCCAAATGGCATTACTTCATACTGGTAGTGGCCATCACAAGTGTTAAAAGTGGTCTTCCATTCATGCCCTGACCTTATAAGGACAAGATTATATGCTCCACAAAGGTCAAGTTTTGAGAAGATTCTGGAACTTCGGAGATAGTTGAACAATTCCAGTATAAAGAGGCAACAAATATTTATTCTTCACCGTAGTCTGATTGGGACCCCTATAATCTATGCATAGTCAGAGAGCAATGCCTTTTTTCTTAACGAAAAAGAATCCAGCTCCATCCAGAGAGGAGGACATCTGGATAAATACCCTTGCTAAATAGATAGAGGGTATAGTTGACCAGCAGGAGGTGAGGAACACTGAAGAAGGTCAATAGGACAATGATACAAATTATGCGGTGGTAATGTCTCAGCGTCCTACTTGTTGAAGACATCCGGATCAGTAGGCAGGTGGCAGACCCGGAAGATTTAATGGTGTCACTGGTGGTTGGGCAGGAGGGATAGGAGGAAGAAATTTCTTGTGACAAGATTGACACCATCTGAGCACCTCCAGATCTCTAGTCCAAGACAGGCTTGTGAATTTGAAGCCATGACAGGTACAGTAGCAGTGGATGGGAGAGACTTGATAACACATAGAAAGTGATCTCTCAGAGTGCAGCATTCCCACCCAAAGCTCCACTTGCTCGACAATGAACTGGACGGTCTCGGTTAGGAGTCTTAAATCAATGGACGATACAGTTAGGGAAGCTTGAAGTTGCTGGATAGGAATCTGATACTGATCCACCACGACCTGTTGGACTAAGTTTCCTGCAGAACTGGAGTCCAAATAGGCTGACTCAGTGAATTGGGTGTTGCCACAAGATATCGATACAGTCTGAAACAGGAATGGAGAGGACTTTCTTTCACCCAGGATGGCTTCCCCTGGGGAACCCAAGTTTGGGAGTTTCCCAGCTTCATGGGACAGGAAAGAATACTGTGTTTAGGACTTCCACAGTAGAAGCATATGAGAAGCGCAGTCTGAGAAGCGAAGACGCTACTGAGGTAACAAGACCTGGCTCATTGAATACCTTGCAAAATGCTTCCTAGAAGGTTCAAAACCACAGGATTGCTTCTTTCCCATGATAGATTGATATAGGCGAAGGACTCACTAGTCAGTTGAGACATCAGAATGACCATTTTGAAGCAAACTGGCGAGACAAAAGTTCAAAGTGCAGCGTGTACTGGTTTATGAATCCTCTGCATTGCTTGGGGTTGTCACGCCATGGAGGAGCATCCAAATGGGGACCGAAACCAGGCCTATAGCCGGGACAGAATCAGGTGGAGCCATTGGTGTCAAAGCGTGCAGACGGGTGTCAATGTATTGCAAATCGGTCAGGATTCGGTCTTGTTGTTGCAGTTGATGAATCAGCTTTTGTTGCAGTCCTGCGAGCTGAGTTGTACTGGAGCTAAAGGGCTCATAGCCTGAGCAAACTGTTACACTAGTGGGTGTTGACCCACTGTGCCACAGCACCAACTCACCCTGAAGGGGAGTAACTAAGCGACTACCTCATCTTCATTAGAGCCTCTGATGGTGAGGTTGGGCTGGAAGGTAGCCGCCAGATGCCACTACAGGGGATCTCTTGGCACTGTGGCAGCTGACCCATGGGGTTGAGGATGCAGGGATGGGCTCATGTGCAGGCAGGATGGCTGGGGCTTTGATGGAGAAAGTTGCAGAGTACTTGTTGGGGGTCAGAAGTCCATATGTGGACCGATAATCCCTGCACGCCTGGAAAATGTAAAGCTAGGGGTCCTGAAACAGTAGGGGGTTGCCCAAATGTCCAAATTTCAGTACAAAATATTCTACAGGTTGAAGACTTAATATACCCTTGCAGATGCTCTGTCCAGAGTAACTCCAGAGTGACCACCTCGCAAGGTTGACAAAAAGATGAAGGGAGATGAGACCCTAGACTTCAGATGAATTGCAACAGCCCTGGTAGTTGCCCAAGAGTCAGAAGTGGAATCCCAGCCCTCAAAAATACTGGGGTGTCCCAGAGATGAATGGGTACAGTTGCAATAGTCTGATATTGAACTAGCTAAGTTATGAAAAGGGGTTACTCTCAGTCAAAGGCCTAGCAGAGGAGAGAGAAACCCTATCAGACAGTGCTCTTCAGACACTTGGTCAGTGGGAACGGCTCTGCATGAAGAAAGGCTTATTGTACTGGAAAATACAGCTGCTCAAAGAATTTGGAACCACATGGTTGGTGTTGATACCAGGACAAATGATGGTGATCCTGTCAAAAGTAGGGTATGAGAGATGTGTACACTTTGGGGCAGAGAGACATATTTGGTCATTGCAGCGATTCATGTATTGGGCTCAATTACGTTGGGTCATGGAACAGGTCAGCACCGAAAGTGTGAACTAACTAAGCTGCTCAACTAAAGAACCCCCACCAAAGCAATTAGAATATCTGAGTCGTTCGATGTCTTGATGGTTGAAATAACAGGTTCATCCTATAATGGCTACGAGTACTGCTTGGTGATGACCGATCACTTCACTAAACTTTCAGTTGTGGCTCTGAACAGGGACGAGACGACTCAGTCAGCAGCCTGGGCTATCTGTCAAAACTTTAGCCATGTGTAAGGGTGCCCAAAGAGGATTCACTCTGACCAAAGGGCCTGCTTCAAGGGGTAGGTTATGGAAGGATTATATTGACCCTACCACATTGATAAGGCCGTGTGAGAATTTTAACAGGACGCTACTGCAAATGTTGAGACACTGTCGCATACAGTTTTGCACAAACTTCGCCGACTGTCATGGCTGTGTTGGGTGCTGTTCAGATTGCAGATTCTAAAGCAGGCTTTACACGCTGTGATCTCGCTAGCGAGATCGCCATCGATCGTACCTGCCCCCGTCGGTTGTGCGACACGGGCAAATCGCTGCCCGTGCCGCACAACCTTGCTTAACCCCGTCACATGGACTCACCTGCCCTGCGACGTCACTCTGGCCAGCAAACCGCCTCCTTTCTAAGGGGCGGTTCGTGTGGCGTCACAGCGACGTCACACGTCGGGCGTCCAATAGAAGCGGAAGGGCGGAGATGAGCGGGACGTAACATCCTGCCCACCTCCTTCCTTCCTCATTGCCGATGGAGGCAGGTAAGGAGATGTTCGTCGCTCCTGCGGTGTCACACACAGCGATATGTGCTGCAGCAGGAATGAGGAGCAACATCGCTAATAAGCAGAAAACGATTTTTTGTTTCAGGACGATCTCTCCGCGGCAAACGATTTTGACTGCTTTTGCGATCATTTAAGGTCGCTCATAAGTGTCACACACTGCGATATCGTTAATGACGCCAGATGTGCGTCACAAACACCGTGACCCCCGACGATAATTCATTAACGATATCGTAGCGTGTAACGCCCGCTTAACACTCTGACCGATGGTTTCTCGGGTGTCTAGAATCAACACCTGCAGATCTGCTGTGTGCTGATTCATCGACAAGCTAGCAAGAGTTAATCTATGCTGGTCTGCTTGCTCCTTTGGTCACATGTTGTGGGGAGGCCTATCACATCTGGTCTCCTCCTATTTATGATGGTTGAAACATTCCACCCATGCCAGCTATAATTTATTCTATGTTGGTCTGTGGGGTGTTGTGTCGCAGACTTACTGGTGAAAGTTTTGCTAATTGGTTGGTGCGGTTGTGGAGTAGCTTCCTTCCTGCTCTTGTTTTTCCTCCTGAACCCTTTATTGTCTTTACCTTTGTGTGAGTGTGCTGTGTGACAGAGTTTTGGTCTTCCCTTGTCTGTCTGTGGGTTTCATCACACTCCTGTCTTATCCATACCTTGGGGGAAGGGGAAATCAGATCAAGACTGGTCAGGAGCAGGACCAGGAAATAGATTATGGCCCCCAACATCAAGAGTATCCCTTAGGTTAATCATAACATAGGCCCCCCTAGCTTGAGCGAAAGCCTAGGTGCCCCAGTTCCCTGCTATCCCATAGTCATCAAGACAAAACCCTGGAGAAAAAACAGAAGATTAAATGGTCCAAATTCATTCCAGAGCTAGTGTGGATATACCACACCACTACTTGATACACCCCATACATGCTGTTGTTTGCTTTGAAATCACCGAGTTACAACTCAACCCTGAGGAGGACTGTATGAGTGCCAACGTCAGTAATTGGGTGCGAGAACATCAGCACCAACTCCAGACACTGAGAAGATTGGAGCAGCATAAGTTACAAGAAATGGACCATCTGGATACCAGCCCACTACAAGAAATGCCTCTTCAAACAGGAGATTGGGTGTTGATCTAAGCTTTCCATTAAAAACTGGGCTATTGACCCCTCACAGGGTGACAAAGAGGGTTCACCTCGACAACCCAGTCCATGAAGTCCGACTTGAAGGGTAGATTCTGCATTGCAACATGCTCTCTCGCTGCGTATCTGAAGGTGAGAAGCCCGTAGTTGAGCTACCAAAGAAAAAATGTGATACTATATGTAGAAGGCCTGCTGGTGAGAATGAGTGGTTTGCAGTGCCCATTGAGCCTCGAGGACAAGAACCGCTATCTCCCACTGAGCCAGAGATGGGCCTGAATCCTAATTCCAACATGAAGCAGCCTGAGCATCAACTAAATATCCTGGTGGAACTCAAGAAGAGCTTTGTAGAATAGAGTGTGCTAATGCCGCTATCCTGCCCACAAGATACGCACAAGATGAGTTCATCTGGCAAAGAATTGTGCAGAAGGTCCTGGAGCCCCACGGGGCAGGTGTATTTAACCTACTCATCACCAGGCCGTCAACTGTCATGGCCACAGGCGGCCTAGCCCGGCTCCGTTGCCCCGAGGCGTACAGAAGATGGCAGGGGAGAGATGTTGGGGTTAGTAGGGAGGTGAATGTCGTGACGCCATCCATGGTATCGCTCCCCGTTCCCAATCCAGTAACACGTCCGAGATTATAGATGTGAATTAAAAGTTTATTTTATTGAAAGATTATTAAAATAACAATCGTTAGAAGGACATCCAAAACATTCTTTAAAAAGAAACCGTCTTATGTGTTTCTGGCCATTGTGGCCCTTAGTCATAGACAGTCATGTCTATGACTAAAGGCCACAATGGCCAGAACCGCGTAAGACGGTTTCTTTTTAAAGAATTTTTTGGATGTCCTTCTAACGATTGTTATTTTAATAATCTTTCAATAAATTGAACTTTTAATTCACATCTATAATCTCGGACGTGTTACTGGATTGGGAAAGGAATTTCCATCACTTGCTGCTTTGTATTCCCGAACATGGACTTTATGTCCTTGCACCGTTCTGGGTCTTGGAGCCAGGTGGAATGATCTTGTGGGTGAGCTGAAAAAGACTTTTTTCTTTGCTATGGTATCGCTCCCCACAGGTGGAGCGGGCCCTGGGGAGAATGATGAAGGGAGTAGTAATGGCGGGCGCTGAGGCGCGAAGCGGCAGTACCGGTAATAAAGAGTCAGAATCTATGGCTACAGTTCCAGGTTGTTTAGTCACTTTTAGTGCTCTGCCCATCACCCA